>NC_089777.1:1790000-1815000 GCF_040412425.1 Macrobrachium rosenbergii | reverse complement strand
TGGTTTTTATTTTATTTAAGGTTAAAGTTAGCCATGATCGTGTGTCTGGCCACCACCGAGCTGTGGCTGAAAGTTTCATGGGCCGCAGTTAAGAGTTTCATGGACCGCCGCTGAGAGTTTCATACAGCATTATACGCTGTACAGAAAACTCCTTACTTGTTTCCCTTGGTGACACTGACTTTCCTGCTGATCAGTCTCATTCTAACAGCAAAGTGATGAATTCGCCTTGATATCGAGTCCAGAGGTCCATATCAAACCTATTAGCATCAGACCGACTGAATGGTATCCAGCCAACCCAAAATACTTTGGCTACACAATATCCGTCCACTCAATTTGCATGGAATCACCTAGACTATTTGCATCGTGTGCCCCTTGCCCTGTGCTCTGGGATTCATTTGTTTTCTTTTTAGCTGCGTCTTTTCAGGCACCAGCTGTGTTACTTCCCTTCCATACCCTTTCCTCTCTTGCTACCTGATTGGCCTACTTCTTCTGCTCTGTCTTTAAGTGTCGTCATGTCTGTTTCGTTTGAAAACAAATGCTCAGGTCAGCCCTATGGGAAACCAGGGAGGACTCGCAGGGCTGAAGTCATCTAGAAGTAACGCTGAGAAATTCGTTGGTTTGTTATTTGACAGCGAACATCCCTGTTGCTTCTTGAGGTCCTTTGAATTTATTTCATGGAATTAAACATTTTGAAATTAAAGTTTAATCCGTTCCCAGAACACTTCACTCTGCGTAGTGTTGGATTTATCTTTATATAAAAGGACTCTAAATAAGATGCTGACTAACGATAGGTTATTGTGTGACAGTAGCCTCGTGATAGTGAAAGAAGCATCTTATTTTAAGCGATCTTGTCTAAGCTGAATCTTTCTTCTAGTAGTGTATACTGTGAGGAACTCTCTCTCTCTCTCTCTCTCTCTCTCTCTCTCTCTCTCTCTCTCTCTCTTCATTGTGTAAGTAGTTATGTAAGTAATGAAAGTAATGATTTGATCCTGCTTCTTCCATCACCTGATAGCATTTATTTTTTCCTGTACTAAGTAGATAATCATTTGAATTATTGAGACATGGGCGTGAACAATGTTAGTGTCATTCAACGGGTGTCATCAGAATCATAAAAATGCCCGAATAGGAAGAGGAAAAGAAGAGGGGTTGCGGGGGGGGGGGGGCGGGAAGCACTGGGAAGTAGACGTAAAGGAAGTGATACACACAAGATTAACTTTGCGATAATAAATGCATCGCCATTTCAGCGTCATTACCAACAGAGTTCTTTATTACAGAGTAAAAAGTGAACCTCGGCCTTTCAAGCACTTTGATTCACTCCTCTTTTCTAAATCGGTATTGACATATTTAATCTTACTACTTTAATCAATATTTGATGAAGTCAGAGAGACCAGATCAGAAAAAGGTTCCCTTCTACTTGAGCTGCTATATATTTATGACTGGTGCGGAATTGTTGACGCATCATGCAGCTGCTATTGTGAGTACTGTTGAATAACATGATAAAATTGTTGAAGCCGAGTGCGTATGCAAAATTTTTCTGTGTGGCATTGATAGTCTGTAGGTAGTGAACTCTGCGTGTAGACTTGCTGTTGTCCAGCCCGTGGCCAACCCCTCTCTCATCACCAGCCGCCAACCCCCAAAAACACAGCAAATACGAAAAATGAAGGTACCATAGACCGAGCTTCGGGACTCTTAAGGTCAGGACTTGCGTCTCAACCCATTCGTATCTTACTGTCATCTTTGACGGTATGGGTACGCTAATGTAATGCAATAATAATAATAATAAGTAATGTTGATAATGAAGGCATAAAGTAAGGTAACCCTCGAAATATATTTGGAAAGAATCATTACAAGAACCAATAATGTATCTACTTTCAACGAAAAGAGCAGAAGTAAGAGAGAGAGAATGATTCAGGCGTTGACGAAGGTGTATCCTCTGAAATGTATTTGGGAAGAAGTGAAAGCTGTGTCTAGATTTCTCTGGTAGTCTACCCGAGGTTCCAGTTATGTTTTATTCATGGTTAGGGATCAGGCTTAGTGGTGTATATTTTTTATCGTGTACATCATACAGCAAGTTGTGTTTTTTTTTTTTTAATTTTTATCAATATTTCAGCTCATCATTGATAGCCAGTTTAGAAATTTCGTATAGAAAGTTTTAATGGATGTTTCAGTTCGCTGCAGCAATTGCTCAGTTAACCTCGAGTTGTTGGAACTTAAGAAAGTACAGCCTGTTTGGTTGTTGGTGTCATGAAAATTTTGATAAGTGTTGCGTCACGTTTTTTATTTGGTATCTATTTACTCTTGAGAGCTGTCCTTTCTTGTTTATGTAGCAAATTCAACCATTAAAATAACCTATTATTATTCTCCAATAAAGCTGTCTAGAACAAAGAGAATAGCCTATTGGTGCAAGGAATCGGACGAATAACCAAGGCAGATCAACCGTGAAAGGTGTGTCACCTTTAGGAGCTAAAAGCTTGCATGAATTCAACTTCCGTCCTCGAGTGAAATTTCAGGTGTGAAGGAATGTTGCTGCCGCTCTGCTCGGTTTCATCGAGGGCGTTTGCTGCATGGAAAGCACACCACCAACTTTCAAAAGCTGTTCCAGCCGCCGATAGCTTTCGTTGTCTCTAATATCCTAATATGTAACGTTAAACAGCTGTTTTGAAATTTCATTATAGGCTCAAACGGTCAGTGTAAATGTGCGATAGTGGAAATAGCATTCAGCCCTCGCCTTTACAGATGAAGTATAGCGTTGGTGGTTCTGAAAATAAGATTGGGGTTAGTGGGGTGGAGACTCGCTGGCGGACCGTGGCTGCGCGTCCTTTTCACTGCGTTTTGGCTTTGGACGACCTCCTGTAATCGCGGTGGTGCCGATGCAAACCCGTCTTCGTGGGTCGCTCACGTTTCTCTTGCCATTATTTTCTCAAAACGAAGGCATAACGGCCTATTTCTCGATGAGCTGCGTCGTTTGTGCACCACAAGAGTTTGAAAGAGTGAAGACATCATCTCAAGAAATCAGTTGCCGGGACTCTCTCTGGGACCGGTTTCACTTTTCTAAGGAAGCCTCCTTCTTCTCTCGTGTACCGTTATGTCAGTTTTTATCCGTTACCGCCTGGCCTAGCTTTGCTCGCTTCAGCTGAAAGAAACTTCGCTCAAAGAAAATAAGCCCATACCTATTATTATTATTATCATCATAATTATCATTATTGTTATTAGAGATGTTAAATGGTAGTTTTAATGTTCACATTTTAAAGCATTGCTCGCTTTTGAGGCAGTGATTGACGAGACAGGGGATCGCGAATGTAGGCTATATACACAAATACTCATTGTATGTAGGTACAATATGTAATTAAGATTATATTCATGATCCTCATTCTATAACTGTCAACTATATCGATTTTAACAATTGAAGAAAGAATGACCTTTTTGATCATTTGTTCTTGTATTCCATTGTTTTATGTTGGAAAGCAAAGCGTGATATGAATCACTCCTCAAAATTACTCCGTGGCTGTAAATTGCTAAGAATTGAATATTAGGATACTCTGACGAATATGACCTCCTCATTTCCGCAGTGGAACACACAAAGACTTCCTACTGAAGAAAAGGAAAGTTGTATATATATATATATATATATATATATATATATATATATATATATATATATATATATATATATATATATATATATATATATATATATATATAAATATATATATATAATATATATATATATAATAAATATATATAATATATATACATTTATACAATAATATATATATAATAAATATATGTATATATATATTTATATAATATATATACATATAAATATATATATATATATATATATATATATATATAATATATATATATATATGTGATATTAAACTATTATATATAGACTGTTCATTTGATCTTCCCGTTAAACTTTTGGTCTCAGACTGTTCATTACTTACGGTTCTTTGCAGCGTCCCTTCTTTAGGCCCGTAGCTATAATCCCTTTCTTTGCTTGTGACGTGCCTGTGTTCATAATCTCTTTATTTCTTCCTACTTTCCACCCGCTCCTAACAATTGAATTATAGTGTAGCTGCAAGGTTTTCCTCCTGTTACACCTTTTAAACCTTTTTACCGTAATTTCCGTTTCCGCGCTGAATGGCTTCAGAGTTCCTGACGCTTGGCCTTTGGCCCAAATTCTGTATTCTTTCTTCTGTCCTTATTTCAGCATTTAGAGGATGAATGTGTCATCACTGACTGACCTCCTTTGTTTTTCGAGAGTCACCTCCTTTCAGGCAAAATGCTTTGCTGTTGAATCTCTCTCTCTCTCTCTCTCTCTCTCTCTCTCTCTCTCTCTCTCTCTCTCTCTCTCTCTCTCTCTATATATATATATATATATATATATATATATAGCTATATATATATATATATATATATATATATATATATAATATATATATATATATATATATATATATGTGTATATGTATATATATATATATGCATATATATATATATATATATATATATATAATGTATATAAATATATATTATATATATATGTGTGTGTGTGTGCAGTATATAAATATATATTATATATATATATATATATATATATATATATATATATATATATATATATATATATATATATATATATATATATATATAATATATATATATATATATTATATATATATATATATATATATATATATATATATATATATATATATATATATATATATACATACAATTATTATACATACATGTATATTTGCAGGAAATAATTATGTATCATTTAACTTAAAAGAGGGGGTTTTCTGAATCGGTTCCTTAATATTGTGAAAGATGACGACGTCCGAGAAATGACTCACACAGTTATTTGTGCCTAAGTCAAACGACCCAATTTTTGTCAAATAGATCCCAAACTAACCTCGGCGTTGTATTATGCAGTGATGTAATGTAATGGTGCACGAGAGAGTAAAAAGATATTTGGTTTTACAAACCCATATGCAGGAAAACGGAGATTTCGAGAGATTTTTTGTTTCTTCTTTAAAGTATTCTAACTTACTAAATGTATTACGCTAGAGTAAAAAAACTGACGTCCATGTATAAGGTAATGTGTCTGAGTAACCTCCAGAGAGAGAAAGACTAAAAATAGTATGATCTTGTAACGCTTCACGTAAGGAAAACCAGAGGTTGCAGACGGTTGTAATTGCCAGCATTAGAAAGCTGCTCAGTTATTGGAAATAAGTGACTGACATAGAAAGATGATGTTGTTCATATCACCTAATGACACTCAAGTGGGATCAGAAAAAAGAAAGCAAGAGTGAGTGACTCATTTCTTTCGTCACCATAAGTCGTGTGTCACGTGACCTCACATCACCTCTGCGGTGGAACAGATAAGAGGATCTGATAACCCAAGAAGTAACTCGTCACGAACATCAAAAACTGTCGTGGCAGAGCGAGAGGAACGGATACAAAAATTATATTGCTTGTAATCTTTTAGCTGAGAGTGCCAGGAGTTGCAGAGGGGAAAAAATCGTTCGCCATTTTCGGGAGAGAAGGGCAGGAAATCTTTTTATCATAATCTTGTGATTGTGACGTCACACACCCTTGTTAGTGAACGCGATGGAGCGCTTCAGGCTGAAGTCTGTGGATGCTAAATGTTTAGATTATCGTATTTACTAATGACAGCTTTTGGTTGACAGATTATTAAATTAATATCAGCAGCAGAAAATAAAACACTTTGTAGGTAATAAACTCTTCAAACTGTTTGAAAAGGGTTGATCATAACTAGAGGAGAGGAGAGGCAGGCAAGTCAAGTTTCCATACAGCCTTCCCAGCAATGCAGAAGGATGTATTGAAATCTCAAATGTGCTGATGTATCGTTTTAACTTAATTTGAACCAGTCAGTAAGAGCCTGTCCTGTTGACTACTTAAACAATAGAAATCATACGAGCAACTCGAAGGTGCAGGTGGATGTGAGATTCCACATCACGAAAAATGTCTAGTGAATTTGAAGTACGGAGCAAAAACACCATGAACTGAATGCTCCCGTTACCTTGTAAGCAGGATATGATGAACAATAAGTAGCAAGTGATGACAGATACACATTTGAAGAAATCTGCTGATCATTCAGCTGAACATAAAACAGTGTTGCAAGTTATCTCAGGTTTTGGGCTCCGATGCGGACTTTTAGTTTTCGGTAAAAAACAACTATTGAGATAGTTATTTGTCTGTCCGTCCTCACTTTTTCTGTCGGCCCTCAGATTTTAAAAACCACTGAGACTAGAGGGCTGCAAATTGGTCTGTTGATCATCCACTCTCCAATCATCAAACATACCAAATTGCAGCCCTCTAACCTCAGTAGTTTTTATTTTATTTAAGGTTAAAGTTAGCCATGCTCGTGTGTCTGGCACCGCTATAGGTGCCAACAACACAGGCCACCACCGGGCCGTGGCTGAGAGTTTCATGGGCCGTGGATGAGAGTTTCATATAGCATTATACGCTGTACAGAAAACTCGATTGCGCCGAAGCAACTTCGGCGCAATTTTTACTTGTTTACTATAGCGTTGTGACTACTACTCAAACTAAAATGCTTGTTTTATAGACAATTGAAATGTCGGGCATGGCAGAACAAAAATACTTTGTCTGATTTTATTGACTTGAGACTCCAGATGGATAATTCAACATGATCAAGAACTGAATTTGTTCCCCATTTAGTAATCAGATCAATTTGTTTCATATAAAAGACTCAAATTAAGATACTACCGGCTGGCATACACTTGTTTCCCAATTTCCTCTTTGGGTTACAATGCTTCCTTTTGACTCACTGGAATAGCATAAATACCTTTTCCATAAAGGAACTCTATTATATATATATATATATATATATATATATATATATATATATATATATATATATATATATATATATATATATATATATATATATATATATTCACACATATATACATATATATATACATATATAAACATATACATATTCATATAAATATAAATTATATGTATATATATATATGTATATACAAATATGTATATATATATATATATATATATATATATATATATATATATATATATATATATATATATATATATATATATATATATATATATATATAATATCTGTTTCACAAACTAAAAAAAGACGAATTTATAAGTAAAAGATATCCGTCAACAGCTGAACTCGAACCACCGAAAGGTTTTGGGGGCGACTGAAAAGTCGTCGTTCACCAACCATTCGGTGGTTCGAGTCCACCTGACGGACTTATAAAATTTCCCGATGTTGAGTGAAACGACGTTTTATTCAAAAAATGCAGCAGTGTATGAGGCAAATAGATATAGAAATATATAGCTTAATGTTTATTAATATTGAAAATGCAGCAGTGTATGTGTGTGTGTGTTTTTATACTATATAATATTATATATATATATATATATATATATATATATATATATATATATATATATATATATATATATATATATATATTTATATGTATGTGTGTGTGTGTGTGTATATGTATATGCATGTCATATGTAATATGTACAGTATATATAAATATATATTTATTTTTATATGTGTATGTTTATAAATATATATTTATTTGTATATTGTATATTATTATTTATTTATTTATTAGTGTTGCTGTATGGACGTTTGTCTCACTAACCTAAGCACCAGAGTTTGAGTTCTGTTATCTACGTTGATATCAGCATAGCAGTGAAAACAGAGAAATGGATTTGAGTGGATTTTTTTATGCTATGATTCGGTAGTTCAAGGTCAGAACTGACTCCATCTTGGTTGGATCTTTTGTTGGATCTGAGAGCGGGATCTTTTACTGTTTTGCCTGTTGGAATTGTCACTGGTGAGAATTTAGACAACTGGGCACATTCCGGCTCTTTTTGAGAGAAAATACCAGTGATTTACAGTGCTTGGCAAAGATTCTAATCGCGTCTAGAATGAGTGAATGAAAATGAAACCCTGCAGAGCATTTTGCTAACTATACTGTTGGCTTTGTGGGAGATTTGCAGTCTCTCTTCCCCCTTTCAGTTCAACTGTAGTTGTCCTCACCTCTTCAAATGCCTTTGACTTCAGGAATGTTCTACTAAAACCTATTCGGAAACTCATACTCCCTGTCAAAGAGTTCTTGATCCAGTGTTTTCCAGAACATGAGTTTTATTTTGATAGAATACTTGATTTCATTTAAAGTTTCTGATTAGCTAATTCTGCAGATCAGTGGACTTCCTGACTTTACTTTCTTTTTTTTTCTGTACGACAAGGTGCGTTGCGTTGCTTGGTTGGGAGTTTTGCAATGTACCGAGTGCTCTGGTTTTGTAGAATATTTTTCATTTTGAATCATTTGGTTCTTTCACAAGTGTAATGTCAGTGACATTTAAATCAATATTTATTTATTCTTCCTGTTGGGGCAGCTTGAAGTTTCAGCATCATCCAGAAATCATGTTTTGCTTGCTTGACTGGAATTCCCTTGCCATAGCCCATATATACCCCACATATATAAACTTTTGGAGGAAAGTACCGGTCAAAAGTAGCAAAGGTTTTGTGTGAGAACCACTTGGCATTATGGATATTAAAGTTTTCTTTATGGTGTGGTGCGTTTTCTTTTACTGATCTCTGTTAACTGCAGTGGTTTCAAAATACTTCCAGTGCTAAAACATCATAGATGGTTTCTATAACATGTTAAATTTTTAGGCCCACCTGCTTCTTGGAAGTTTCATATTAGGCAAGTTTAAGTCACTGCAGCTGGTCTCTCATCCTAAACCAAATATGATGCCTTGCAGAGAGTAACTTACCTGAAAGTTAGGAACTAAATTACCATTCTGTTAGGAGTTATGTCTTTTCAGGTACTGTTTATAACAATATTTCCAGAATTGCCAGTATGATGTGTAGGACTAAGAGAATTGGTATTGTATCTAGAGCTCACTTTTCCTCATTAATACTTATAACTACGTTTTCCACGTTGCCAGGGAATTCCTTACACTCAACATGAGCGAAGTCCTTCGTTCACAGGTGAAATGGCACAGCATTAATAGTGTTTGTATATTAGTGCGCAACATTTTAAAGCAAATGATATTTAAGACAAAAGAGCATCCAAATGAGAAATAAGTAAGCCAAATAAATTCAGTCTCAGGGGACTCTTCTCCCACCCTTTCGGCTTTTAAGTTTCCTGTAAAAGTGAACTACTGAGATGACTATTTGTTTGTCCGTCCGCACTTTTTCTGTCCGCCCCCAGATCTCAAAAACTACTGAGGCTAGAGGGCTGTTAATTGGTATGTTGATCATCCACCCTCCAATCATCATCAAACATACCAAATTGCAGCCCTGTAGCCTCAGTAGTTTTTATCTTATTTAAGGTTAAGGCGTCTGGCATCGCTATAAGTGCCAACAACACAGGCCACCACCGAGCCGTGGTTGATAGTTTCATAGGCCGCGGCTGAGAGTTTTATGGGCCGTAGCTGAGAGTTTCATAAGCATTATACGCTGTACAGAAAGCTCGATTGCACCGAAGAAACTTCGGCGCATTTTTTACTTGCTGAGTTTCATTAGGACTTGAAGCTTCTCTCAATAAACTTTCAAGGTCTGTCTGTGACAAGTACAAGCACTGATCACGAGAGACTATGTGCTAACGGCATCTGGCATTTACTGGTGGCCTGTTATCCAGATTTTGACCTAAAAATGTCTATAAAATTCACTTATTGAGAGAATCAGGAACGCGGAAAGATTAAACCACGCCAGAAATGTCGAAAACGTGACACTTCCCACCAGCCTTTGACTTCATCGCGATTACTTGTTGCATCCTGGGTTGGGACCAACATGAGTGGAAACATTCGCATGGCAGAATCATCGAAGCATTTTAGTGCAAATAGCGAAAGGAAACTATCCTTGAATTTCAAGTCAGCGGCCCCTGTAGGTTTGTTCAATATAAATAGGGGTTTATCTTTTGGATAATAATAATAATAATAATAATAATAATAATAATAATAATAATAATAATAATAATAATAATAATAATAATAATATGTAGGTTCGTCTGTGAATTTAAGAAAATATTGCACGTGTCATTCATCACGTTACCATATTGCATCGTTGGTAACATGGCACTAAAGGAACAGATTAACAATGTTTACTTTTTATGAGTACTGAAAAAGTATCGTGCTTTAGGGTCAGAAAGCAAGGTATGGTTCTTAAGTATTCCTGTATTTATGTTCGCGTTCCTGTTGGATATCTGCAACATTCCCCGATGTTTTTCTGATCACTTCTTTTACTTAACACGCGTCAGTGATATTTAGGCAAATGTTGGGAGCTTTCCATTTTGACTGCTTTTCACAAAGTTCATGAAATAAGGGATTTTCACTGTATGTGATGAGACATTATACACGCTATGGAAAAGTTCTTTGTTCTGTTTGTTTAAAAGTGAAGATTTGTCTTCCAGAGAGTCATGAGGATGTTTATGCTTATCAATCTGCTTCTTGTGGGTTGCTCTCTGTTCTGTTCATATTCTCTTTCTTCTACCTGACTCGCCACCCTCTTCTGACAATTCTTTCACAGTGCAACTGCCCCAGTAGGGGGGTTAGTGTCGTCAGTGCACCTCGTGTCGGACACTGTAGGCATTACTTAAGGTTCTCTGCAACGTGCCTTCGGCCCCTAGCTGCAACCCCTTTCATTTCTTTTAATGTACCTCCTTTCATATTCTCTTTCTTCCATCTTACTTTCTACCCTCTCCTAACAATTGATTCATAGTGTAACTGCGAGGCTTTACTCCTGTTACACATTACAAACCTTCTTACTGTCAATTTCCCTTCAGCGATGAATGACCTTATAAGTCTCAGCGCTTGGCCACTGGCCTAAATTCTACAATGCAATTCTATAATCCTTGTGAGTTACAGACTTCTCTGACTGCTGGTCTTCACTCTCCTACGACCGCCTCTCTTTCTCTAGAGGCTTACTCATTGCTGTCTTCGGAGTTGTACTTTTCTCCCTCCTCCCACACTCCCTGGATTTTCGCAGGCCTTGATTTGAACGTCTGCGTTGTATTCTGTTATGCTGCTCCACCAAAGGAAAAAGAACTGATGGGAAAACTGGTATCAGTTTCGTGTTATTTGAGGAAGTGACTTTAAATATTGTATACTATGTTCTCTGTTTTATTACCAAGTTTGTAGACATTTATTGGAATTCAATCACGGGATCTTTTAAATATTTATTTTATAAATACCATGAGTAATTACGATTGCTAGTTAGAAAGAATATAGTACTTCTGCAGGTGCTGCGCTTGCGCAAACTTACGAGGGAGGCACATTAAGTCTAGAATAGTATTGGGCTTTACTTTGCAATGAATTTGAAAAGCTCGTAGAGGAACTGTTTGAAGAGAAACAGTGAATGAAATCGAGAGCTTGAAGCGAAATGTTACAGATTCAATTATAACATAGTTCGTCCTTGATAGAAGTTGCTGATTGTGTAACCAAACGCCTTATTTTCTTACTGAGGGAGAAAAAAGTTTATATCTTTTATGATAGTTGGCGAGTTATCTGATAGCCAAAATATTGATTGCAAATCCCATATCATAAATACAATATTCATGGCTGTAATCGAAAATGTTTTCACAAATATTAGATCCCGAGTTTAGTCCTGTTTTGTGTTTCTCATGTTCAGTTTCCAGTCTTTTTGTGAAAGTGCTCATCAACTTTATTTTGCTCACAGTTGACCTTTGCAAATCAAGTTTTTTTGCTAGTGTTATTCACCTTGAGTAATTTGTGAATTGGTTATCCT
Source organism: Macrobrachium rosenbergii (assembly GCF_040412425.1). Lineage (NCBI taxonomy): Eukaryota > Metazoa > Arthropoda > Malacostraca > Decapoda > Palaemonidae > Macrobrachium > Macrobrachium rosenbergii. Next base: position 1,803,194 of record NC_089777.1, on the reverse strand, counting down.
TCACTCCAATGTGGCAGACATTTTATAGAACTTCAGACTTAGGGTTAACGATAAAATGCCTGTTTACAGAAGGCCCTCAGAAGCAAAGCAAAGCAAAGCACCATCCTGGACGGTTTTGTTTATTTTTCTTTTTTTTTTTGCACATAATATTTCTGCACTTTCTTTAGCAGGTTCAAACTTGCTCACTTTAAAGTGACGATTACAAGTGATTTAAAAAAATCCCCACAATAAATATCTCTTCTGGGCTTTAAGACTGACTTGTGTGTGTGTGTGTGTAAGTCTTGGAAACCAAACAATGCCGTCAGTGCACCTCACATGGTGCGCTGTAGGCATTACTTAAAGGTCTTTGCAGCGTGCCTTCGACCCCGAGCTGCAACCTCTTTCATTCCTTTAGCTGTACCTCCGTTCATATTCTCCTTCTTCCATCTGACTTTCCACCGCTCCTAACAATTGATTCATTGTGCAACAGCGAGGTTTTCCTCCTGTGACACCTTTCAAACCTTCTACTATCAATTTCCCTTTCAACGCTGAATGACCTTATAGGTCCCAGAGTGCTTGGCCTTAGGCCTAAATTCTATATATTCTATTCTATCCCATCTCTCAGTGTGGGTGGGTGGGGAGAGAGGGTAGGTGAATGTTGTAGGAGGACAACTACCAAATAGTTCACCAGAACTTCTGTATCAGCAGCTAAATCAGGGGACAGCACTTGTACACCACAATGACACTCTCCCTTTGCCCTGCCTGTCCTTTCGCCTCTTATCTCTGCATCTTTCTGAGGAGGGAGTGCTGTGCTTCTCCTCTAAAATGACAGTGTTTACTGTTTTTACGTATTCTGTCGTTACTGCTTTATCAAGTTGGGTAGTGAAAGTGATGAGGAAAATTCTCTGATGTAGAAATTGCCAAGGGTTTTGCTTCTAAGTCCGAGACAAGATGGAAGTGGGTTTTGACTGCTTAATAATAATAATAATAATAATAATAATAATAATAATAATAATAATAATAATAATAACCTTTTAATATTCGTGAGAGCATGATTATTCGGTGATTAATAAATGTTCATTAGTATTAATAACATTGTGTATTACTGATGGCTATGTTCATCATGTTTTTACAAAAATAAAAGTTTCCATTGCAGCAGAGGAACAGATTATTTATTTTGAAAAAATAACTTTTAACCTCAAAAATAACATGTTATTCCTGGTTGAATTTTGCATAATTCTATACATTTTGAAATGAATTGTTACCTCCTTAGAGTTTTTCAAAAAAGTTTTTCAGTTTATTGTACGAAAACTCCTTTAAATAAAATATCATCTGAAGGAAGAATTAGCTTCCTGATATAAATAAAAACAAAGTTAGTGAAATGTTTGACGAATATTTTAAGTCTTTTACCTTCCATTGATTTTTTATTCAAATTAATGTCTTTTTATTCATTATAAGCTCCTTTCAATAAGCTATCAGTTGAAGAAAGAACTGACTTCCTAACACTAATATTAATAACAAAGTTATTGCGTTTCAAAGCTGCATAATCTCACCCAAGTTAGTTGTAGACCATACTTGGACCACATTTTCATTTTAAAGATCTAACTGCCCAACATCGAAAATAAAAAAAAAAAATCCCTATTCAAAGTTTCCAAAATTTTTACTGTTTTTTTTAATAGCTTTTAAACTCAATATATTTTTTCATGTTTTCAAAACCGTATCTTTATTTCAAGATAAGCGCATTATGATAAACTTTCACTAGGAACAAAAATCAAATTCCTAAAAGATATTAAAAAAGTTATTACATTTCAATGTTATAAGTATTTTGCTGTCCTTTTTAATGTTTCTGCACATGTTTTTTTTTTTGTCGCTAAAAGTTGCTATGCTTACTATGCAACTTTAGTTAAGTTTTGATTTTTAAAAATAGCTTTCTGGTACGTAATATAACAAAGTTATTGCTGCTAAAAGTTTGCAAAACTTTAAATGTGTTTCTCCTTATTTGTTAAAAATGTCTCCTTCCTTTGTTTAGCAACTGAGCACCTTGCAATTTCAGAATGTGATATTAAATAGAAGCTGTCATTCAGAGTTCTGTGACAAACATTGCCACTGACTGAAACTCTGGGTCGCCAAATCAATAAAAGACTTTCTGTGGTTTCCACTCAGTTTTCAAGTTCACTATTTACACCAGCTTTGTAATGTAATGTTCTGTGACAGCCAGCTAACCGCAGGATAGGATTTCTTATCAGTTTATTAGAAGTAATAGTTCCTCGCTGGACAAGTCGATAGAGTTCTCGGCTAGCACTCTGCTAGGCCCGAGTTCGAGTCTCCGACCGGCCAATGAAGAATTAGGGGAGTTTATTTCTGGTGATGGAAATTCATTTCTCGGTATAATGTGGTTCGGGTTCCACAATAAGCTGTAGGTCCCGTTGCTAGGTAATCAATTGGTTCTTAGCCACGTAAAATAAGTCTAATCCTTCGGGCCAGCCCTAGGAGAGCTGTTAATCAGCTCAGTGGTCTGGTTAAACTAAGGTATACTTAACTTTATTAGAAGTAATTCTGATATATATATATATATATATATATATATATATATATATATATATTAGAAGTAATTCTGATATATATATATATATATATATATATATATATATATATATATATATATATATATATATATATATATATATATATATATATATTATTAGAAGTAATTTGATATATATATATATATATATATATATATATATATATATATATATATATATATATATATATATATATACATATATATATATACATATATATATATATATATATATAAGTTTTTAATTTCAGGAAAAATTTACATTCTCGACATATTAGCTAAAGGTCTAGTACCATCAAAGACTGGCTTTATGCATCTTACACCTTTTTTCTGCATGTTCCTGGGAAAAAACCATAATATGTCAGCATCTCTTTCTTTTGACTGTAATGGCACGTTAATGTTAGCACAAGTCTTATTGTACATTTCACGGCCCCAGGTAATTCTGAGACTGTTAGCCTAAGAATATTTAGAGGGGCGAAAGGGAAGTCCATAGTTTTAAGCAGTGTTAAGCTGTGTAATCACTGAAAGTGTTCCAGTGTTCCTTAAAATTTGAAGATGAGTAGTTGATCAGCAGCAATGTGCTGGATGTTAGGGTCAAGCTCTTGGAATCATAGGGTCCAGTCCAGTATCTATTGATTACCACTACTTTATGATCTAATGATACAAAGGGATTATGAATGCTTAACTGCTAGCTCATGTGCTTATAACGCTTCATTGTTTCATAATTAAAGGATGCTTCAAACTTTTTTTCGAACATCATCCCATGGGTTAATCAGCACAGTGGTCCCCTTACCGCAACTGAATGGGGCCAGTTTCGAGATTGTGGGCATCCACAGCGATTCCAGGTAAATTCTTAAAATCAGGCGCTTTGAGCATGGATGATACATTGAGTGACCTTTTGAGTGACCTCAGTGTCCCCTGTCACTTAGTGGTCCACATGAAGCTATTTTTCTTGGGGAGATCAGTCACTTTAATACTATTGCATATTTTACAAGGATTATTCTCGTAAAATATGAAATAGTATTCTGACATCCCAAGTAAATGGTGTGTTTGTGAAATAGGGAACTCTGATATACTTCCAGTTTTCACCTGGATTGGCCAAACTGAACCATGGCCCAAGATCATTCTGCCTAGTCCATGAGAGGTATGCATCAGTAACTCTTGAGCAAGTCAGATTTGGTCATGTATCAGGCTTTCCAGTAATCAATACATTGCTTGATAAGTTCGAATCTCCGACCGGCCAGTGAAGAACAAGAGGAATTTGTTTCTGGTGATAGAAATTCATTTCTCGGTATAATGTGGTTCTGGATTCCACAATTTTTGTCAGGTCCCCTTGCTAGGTAACCAATTGGTTCTTAGCCACGTAAAAATAAATCTAATCCTTCATTTCATGTATATTAGAGCTGTTAATCAGCTCAGTGGTCTGGTTAAATAAAATATACAGGTGCCTTGTTCTTCGGGGTGATGGTGTGGCTGACATTATAATGACCTTAGTTCACTTTGCTTATGTAGTTTTGTTGTTTTCCGTGTCCATGTGTGCATATTTGTGACCCCAGTATCTTTCAGATGAGATACCATAGAATTTCATTATTGCTTGACCTAGCTCCCAAGGATTTTACGTGCAGACCAGGTGTCTCTTGCATTTCTGGTGTTGCTTCTCTCCAGTTTTTTTCTTTCCCTCCTTTTGCTCCATCTACTTCTCCTGCCACTATCTTCACTTCACCCTTCACCAGTCTTTTGCTTTCTTTCATCTCCTCTCCTTTTTTCCTTCTTCTCCTTTTCTTGCTCCTCCTCCTATTTCTCATTCTTCTCCTACTTTCTCCATCCTGTTCTTTTCCTTTTTATTCCTGTGGTGGATACCTAGTCTTCACAGTCTTAGGAATCAGCTGTGGCCAGGGCAGTGATGTTAGCACAGACACCGGTGGGTGTTTGTACCTCTTATTAGGGCTTCGGTATTGGTCTCTTCTTAATGGGCAGGTCTTCTCTCACCACAATCCAAGTCATTGAATCTTTTCATTGTCCTGTCCTGCTTCTGTATTTGCTTGGTAGAGAGCTGCTGGTTGCAGGTCATTGCCCATCAGGCATGTATGTATGTATGTAGTGACTTGCAATGAAGATGTATGACAGGATTTTGATAAAATTAAACTGATTTTACGTGGCAGAAACATTTGTACCTACAGGAAATCCGAACTTTGTAGGTTTAAATTAGGAAACAAATTCCTCTTGTTCTTCACTGGGGTCGGAGTGAAAACAAAGGTGAACTTTGAATAGGGTTTGATTGGTGCAGTTTGTAGAGGAAGAACTTTGTAGAGGAAAAGGGAGTGAAATGATGGAACCAATATAAAAGCAGTCAGTGCTGTGAGGTTGAGAAAGTATAGTATAGAAGGTAGGTTGTTGAGAGTGATTAAAAGTTTATATAAAGGATGCAAAGTATGTTTCAGAATATGTAGAAGGGAAGAGCATGGCTGCTTTGTTGTAAAAGTGGTTCTGACATAAGGGTGTCTCATGCTTCCGAGGATGTCTTACATTTTTATGGACTGAGTAATACAAGAAGTCTTAGAAGGGAAAATCATCATAGATACAAAGTTGAGTTATAAGAAAATAAGTCGAAAATGGAGTGTGAACTATTTCACTGGGGACAGTGAGAAGGCACTGCAGAAATTAATGAAAGTTTGGCTGTGTTTGCAAGAGGAAAAATATGAGCACAGATGCAAGTAAAAATAAGGCTATGGTAGTAAGATGGAGCAATGAATGTCGGTATAGATGGTGGAAGAATGGAAGAAGTTGATTCATATAGACATTAAACATTAAAAATAATGGAAGATGGTAGGAGGAAAGAACAGATGAGCCAAAAAAATGGTGAATCCAAGGTTGGAATGTACGAAGGGAATGTTGAATTAACTCTCCTCTAAGAAAATGAAGTGTGGAGAGTGAATGTGAACGAAAGAAGAGAGTTTGAAACGGCTAAAATTGCTTATACGGAATTATTGTTAAAATTATAAGAAGGTTAGCATAAGTAAAAGAATGGCGTGGAATATCTGGCTTGATCATGTAGAGAGAACGGTGAACGACTGGTTGTTGAAACGTCTGTAATCCCGCATAGTCAGAAGCGAGGGGAGGAAGACCTAAAAAGTCCTGATTAGCTGGAGTGAAAGCGATATTGAAAAGTAAGAGCCTTAGTATTTAGGAAACACAAGAGTGATGGAAGATTGAGTTGAGTGGCACAGTGTGTAGGGTTTTTGATGTGTTGCCAGGGAGCTTACTGGTGTAGATATATCAAATGACTAAAGCTGTGGACATTTTCTGCTCAGGGTTTCACCCGCACTTCAGGAGTTAAAGCTGGAATTGGGCGTTGAGCGATAAGTTGTCTTTCCCCGCGGGCCTTTCAGTTTTGTAGGAATTGCTTAATGCTGAAAAAATTATACAAAAATGTTTATAGTCAGAATATCATTTTAACTTCCTCTTTCCTAACGCTTCAGTTCGGAAAGGGTTATAGATGAAGCTCTTCCTTTGCTGGTGGGATATCCATACATACATACATACATACATACATACATACATACATACATACATACATACATACATACATATATATATATATATATATATATATATATATATATATATATATATATATATGTATGTATGTATGTATGTCACATGACATCCAAGTTGTGTGACGCAAACGGTCATTGTGAAATTCCCATACTCATATTTTTCCTGTGCTTTGTCTCCACTCATCTCCACTCATGTCCATCCTCCCTTGCCCACATTTCTCATCGAAGTAGGTCTGGATCTTCCAGCTCCTCAGCTGCCCACAGGAGCCCACCTGGCACTATCACGTACTATTCTGCCAGGGGTTATGGGAAGGACAATGTCCAAGCCATCTCCACCTCCATCATCACTACCTCATCTGCTTAAGGAATTTTCGTAATCTCTCCAGCGCCTAATACTCTTAAAATATCTTTTAGATATAGGCTAGTTTCATTGTCATACCATGATTCATGTCCACGTAACAATACAGATCGCACCAGACTTGCGTATGACTTGGCTTTTGTAAGCAATTTCAGGGTGCTTAACTTTCCAGTTCTATTCAGCATGACCTTTGATGATTTGTCACTAATTTCAACTCAAGGAAACCTACTGGTTATCATTGTTATAAGTATTTGAAAGACTGACACTCATCAATCCTATCTCTACTGGATGTTATTTCATCCCATTCTGCAAACTCTGTCTTCATTACTTTTTTTTTTTAATCTAATAAGAAAGCTTGTGAATACTATGTTGTTTTTTTACTGATTAAAACAGCATAATCAGCATATTCTAAGTCTGTCAGTTTTCTACCATTAACCCAACCTAAACTTTTTCTTCCGCCACCGACCACTTTTTCATTATAAAATCTTTGAGAAGGGAAAACAACAAAGGGACCCATAAGGGGGCAGTGCCGTCAGTGCATCTCACGTGGTGCACTGTAGTCATTACTTATATTCTTTTCAGCATCCCTTCGGCCCCTAGCTGCAACCCCTTCTATTCCTTTTACTGGGCCTCTGTTCATATTCTCTTTCCTCCGTCTTACTTTCCACCATCTGACAATTGTTTGATAGTGCAACTGCGAGGTTTTCCACTTGTTACACCTTTAAAATCTTTTTACTCTCAATTTCCTTCTCAGTACTGAATGACCTCATAGGTCCCAGCGCTTGACCTTTAGCCTTAATTTTATATCGCGTATTGCAGCAATAAAGGGGAAGTAACATTCCTTTGCAACACACCGCAGTTTATTGCAGTTTCATTGAAGAAGACTCCGTCGTCATTAACGTAGCAATTAACGGCCTGTGGACGCCGTCAGAGGCCTTCTCGTAGTCAACAAAAGGCATCAGAAGGGGATTTTGGAATCTCACACCCTGCTGCACAATGTATCTTAAGACAATTATTTGATCTGTGCTACTCACACCTTTTCTGAAACCAGCTTTTCCATCTCTTAGACTTTTTATGAATTCTCCTTTATAGCCTCTTGAAAATAAGCATACTGAATATTTTCAGTACAACTGACTTAAGTGTAATGCGTCCAGTTAAAACATTCAGTCAGGTCACCTTTTTTGGTACCTTTGCTATGACCTCCAATTCTCAATTTAGGCTTTGATTCCTCATTCCGTATTGGGCAAACAGGCCAGTTACTATGCGAGGAGTCATTTCGGTTTCAGCCAAAGTATCTCTGCGGTGGTTCTCAATATCTACGAATTCATTCACAGTATATTCAACTCTTCTTCAGCTTCTGGCGTATCAATCAATTATCCCCTCAAATGTCTTATTCATGACCTCATAAAAATGTTCTGCCCAACGCGCTCTCTCTTCCTCCTCCTCTTTTCATCCCTGGATATTTAATTAATAATCGTGTAGGCTACCTTAACACAAATGCTATGCCCTGATAACATGGCTTTGTCAATATCAGCCTGCATGTCCAAGAATTCTCTCCTATTCTTGATCTTAGTATAACTTCACTATCTACTTCGTTATCATTCTCTTCTAGACAAGAGGGAATGATAAACCCGTATGCTAGGAAACCTTGCATACAGGTTTCACCTGTATGCAAGGTTTCCTTGTTACTCCATATCCCAGTACTTCTTTTCAGAAGGTAGAGATACATTCTGGATATCAATTGAGTTATCATTCATTATGTCCAAGTCATAACTTTCTATATCTCAGCAATTTTTTGTTTTGGGGGTTGAGGAACAGCAGGGGATGAGGTTACTAGTCCCATGGCGTTCTCCAACCCGGCCGTGACTCAGGTTCCCAATTCAGGGCCCGGTTCAACAAAGTTACATTTGATTTTTCATAAAATGGGCTCAAGCTATTTTCCCTCATAGGTCTGATCTCTGGTCTGTTACTTTTGAGGGATTTGTAACTACATAGCTGTTTCTCCAATGGGCTTTGGTTTCAGAGTAGAAACGAGACAACAGTTACTTCCACAGTCATCCATTAGCTTTTGAATAAAGGATGAATCCCAGTAAAATAACCTTCCACAGGAGACTCATCAGAAGCTTGTATGACCCCCTACATACACTACCACTTATCTCTGGCTTGCAAGCGCCCCCTTGCCCATGGATGTTAAACCTTTTCTGTCCTAGTGCCCCTTCCCCTATATCCGTACACCACTTTCTAATCTTCCTTCCATCTTACTTCCAAACTCTTCCAAATCATACTCTATTATCAATCCACAGTCTACTTTTTGCATACCAGAACAATACTTCATCTTATCAGCTTAAACTGGCTGAACTGTCCCTTCACGCATTCCAACTTTGTTTTGCATGGAAACTTCTTCCCTTCCAAATCTTTTGCTTATACTCAGATGCCTTCATGTTACAATTAATCCTTAATACGTATAGGAATCAACGGTTTCCGTAATTCAAACATTAATATTTATACCTATTACTCCACCTACCTAGCTTTCTTGTACCATAATAATCTTACTTGTTCGCTTTTACCTTCCTATTTCTTGGTATACAAATACTCCCAGACTCATTTTCAGTCTGACTTTCTCTTCACTATCCTGCATCATCCAGAAGCATCAGCCTCCCCAAACTCTACTCGGAACGACTTTTTTAACCCCCATCTTTGCGCCTGTATCTCCCGATATTTCTCTGATTTCTAGCATCACTATATCTATAGAGGTGATAATGACCATGCAGACACAACGCACCCCTCTTCTAACCTAACTATTCACTCTCCAATCTGTGTATTCTAACACTTGTTTTGTTTTAACCATTAACATTTTTCATTCATTCTCAGAAAATAAAATTTTCATTCACTTTACTAAAAACCATGTCTATATCTATGAATGCCACATACAGCTTTTGCTAGTAATTTCCCACTTCTCTTACGATTGTCTCTTAATAAAAAGTCAACCCACGCTGTTCTTCTGCTGTCAGTCCTTTTGTTATTTGTCTCACTTTCTCAGCAAAAATCCAGTCTTAATCCTTCCCTCGTATAAATAATATGATGCCTTTATCATTATTTCAGTCACCACTGTTACCTTGTTGTTCCTCTCGTCTACTGCTTTTGGAGCTTTCCCTCGTCCACACATACCCACAACGCACTGACCTGCCACTCTGTCACACCTTCACCCCTTTACCACATCATCTCATATATTATCCCTCAACTCTCTCTATTCGTCAGCATTCTAATTGCTTCTCTATCATTCACAAAAGCTACTTCCACAAACATCCTCAAATTTACATTAAACCCGTCCACTTTTTCATTAGTTTTATTTACCTCTTTTTATCTCCACATTCAACAGCTATTCAAAATGCGCACTGAACTGATTCACAGCAGCATTCTCTTCTGAAGTGAACTCGCTAGCAAAGGTGGTCATGTTCAACTTCCTTTATACTGGTAGAAATGAGTAAAGTAGAATTACAACTAACTAGTGCTTTTAGAGCTATACTGTGAGTTGGTGTTATACATTTAATTACTTTGTTTTGAACCAAAGCTTATGAATTTTAGCATAGTCTCGGCTTCTAGTTAGTAGACTATAGCCTTTTTTTCGCCAAATTTACTGAAAGCTGGCCAGTGTCCTTTCAGCATAATGTTACAACTTATGGTTGTATTAATGAAATAGATAGTATTATGTATATTACTGGGTTAAATGCATATTGAATTCTCTCATGTATAATAAAGTTACGTGTATATGTCGTCATTTAAAGTGGAACAGCATAGAAAGATTTAGTGTAACAGAGAACGTGTTTGGTAGTAATGTTAAGATTTTCATTAAAAAGTGTGAAAGACGGCTCAAGGACTTCCATGCGAAGAATACTGTGAGATGAGAAAAGAGAAAGGCTGCTGCCTGGCTCAAGTTGTCGTTATTAAATAATGATGTGAGCCGTTTGAAAGCGAACGGAGAAGGCTACATGTGACAAGAATGAATCTCAGACTTACGATGAAGTGATAGAGAAACAACGTGAAGTGTGGTGAAGTATAGAAGATATGTTGTTAGGAGTGACAGAAAGACAGTGACCGTGTGAGGTAGAAAAGGTGTGTTATGTCTTCCTGGAGGTTCAATATCTTCTTAATGGATGGAATGACGTAAGAGGACAGAGAAAGGATCGTTGGTGTAGTTGTGCAGTTGTGAGATAAGATAATTGTGTGTTGACTGGATAAAATTTACAGATCTTACAGTACTAATTAAGGACATTGAAAAGAAACTGTAAAAATTAGTAAAATAGCTTGAAAGTTTTGTTAAGTGGTGAAAGTTATGAGTAAATGTGAGTGAAAGTAAGTGTATGAGGGTAAATACATTCCAGGAAGTGGAACAATGAATGTTAATATGAATGGTGGAAGTAAGTAGAGCAGATGACGATTGGGTGAGGGAGAAGTCGAGCCTGAGAACGGTAAAGCAAGGGAGGCAGCAGGATGTAAGCAAAAGATGGGACGAACCTTTATGGGAGTGAATGTGAAAACCCACTGACCGAGAGACCTGAAGCCACCGAGAGAAATGGTTTTTGTAGTACAAGACCTAAAATGGTGAGAAACTTGGGAGATAATTGATGACAAGCATACAGCATGTTAAAAACCTAATGCTCAGCAGTCATGGTGAAGATTGGTTAATTTCTCTTCCACTTTCACCCAGAAAGACAGGTTTGAATCCTGGTCACGCGAAGAGGGCTTATCATGTATACCTTTCTTCGAATGTCAGTTTATGTAAGGTAAAATGAATTCGATATTAAAGCATTATATGAGGCTTAATTTTTGAAAGTATATAAACGTGTGTAAAATTCATGACAGACAGACAGATGTATATATATATATATATATATATATATATATATATATATATATATATATATATATATATATATATATATATATATATATATATATATGTGTGTGTGTGTGTGTGTGTGTGTGTGTGTGTGTGTGTGTGTGTGTGTATATATATATAGTGTAGATGCATATATATACAGTATATATATATGTATATATATACATATATATATATATATATATATATATATATATATATATATATATATATATATATATATATACATGCGTGGAAAGGGACGTTCCATTAAAGTTAGAGTTGCAAATTCATACATAAATATATATGCATAGTTGCATACATGAACAAAAGGACATTTCAACAGATGTAAGAGCTGCAAATCTCGGAATTTCAGCGCTGACTTTTTTTAATAAAAAATGCTTCGATAAACTGCACGTCTCACCCACATTGTTTTCCGCTGCTGTCTGCTGTCTGAATTCATTTCCATAGCTTTTGTTTATAACGTAAATTTTATATTTAAGTGTGTAAGGTGTGCTTTTCCTGATAGCGTTTTTGACAGTGTTCTTGTTGTCCGTTGCAGATATGGTGGGAACTGTCAGCGATGGCCCTGGCCACTCCATACGACGAGTACATGACGTGTGGTGCCGGCCACGAAAGATATGGAAGGCAGTACCATCACCATTACTATGACGTCCCCTGTGATCTGTCTAAGGAAACCTTCTGCCTGACGCCCGGTACACAGTATCCATGGTAAGTGAGAGGCTCCATTGACAAGCTATTCAGTCCGTCTGAATTTGTTATGCTAAATTTGTTTATGCTGTACCTTCAGCTAAATTCGCGTTTCAAGCGCGGGGAGCAGTCCTTGATTCCTTTAACCCGCACCACACTTTGGTCTGAAGTGCTAGCAAGAATATTTCAAGTCTTAACAGCTACTGGAAAACACGGGATAACGTAAGAGTTTGGGTAAAAGGAAGAAGAGATAATTAAAATAAATTACTTGGTAATATTACGGTTATAAAAACTGGCAAAAACTAAAACCTTTGCCTGTAGAAACTGAAGCAAACGCCATTGATTTCATAATCGCAATTTTTGTTTGCGTTACATGCGTAACCATTCCTCAAATCGGTATGTCAATAATTACAGAGTTCAAAAGCAGGAAAATACTCTTCTGCGCCAGCCCCATCTTCTGGACTTCGCCTCTTCCTTGCTTTAGCGGCTGAACAATAACTCTCCGACCAGACCTGAAGCTTAACTTCAAGTGACTTCAGTACACACAAAAATGGCAAACAGGTCACCTCATTATTGTCACCTTTTATCTTCCTTCCCTCTAAACAAGAGACCCCTTTTAATTGGACAAGCAATTGGCCATGTATATTGCATTTGAGCTACTATCCATTTCAGGGACCGCAAGTCATCATTTTTCTCAAATATCTGCCAAACCAATTATTTGATTGAAATGGTACTTTGATATAGTGTACAAGATATCTCCCACTAATTTTTGGTAATGTAGTGCATTGTCAAATGGTTTTAGTTAAGGCGTTTACTCTTGACTTACATGGTGTTGCCAAGCATCGTCAAACTATGCAGTCGAACGTCCTTTATCCCCATCCCTTCCCTCCCTCTCCCTTCCTCCCCCCACCCTTCCCTCAACCCACTTTCTTGGCCTCCCCATCTCCGCCCCCGCCCCCTTTCCTGTATATGGGGGGTAATGGACGTTTGATTGCGTTGATTAGTCCTACTGACTCATGCGACTTTGCCTTTAAAAGTCAAGAGTAAACGCCTTAACTAATACCAACTGACAATGCATTATATTACCAAAAGTTAGCGGGAGGTGTCTTGTACACTGTTACACTGT
>NC_089777.1:1592500-1785000 GCF_040412425.1 Macrobrachium rosenbergii | reverse complement strand
AGGGCTACCAAAACGTATATATAGTGCACCAACGTCCAAATGAATGTCTAAGAGAAGAAGGAAAGAGAAGTCACTTCTTGAAGATCACTTGGTATTGAAAGATATTGCTCTCGATTTATTAGCTGTGTGAAATGTAATAATCCACGCATTCACCAAACTAGCCATTCTCTCACGGCAGAAAAACACACCCTGCATAAAACCTTGGCCATAGATCAACTTTCTAAAATGGTTCCCTAGATCTATCAGCAAGAGACGCTATAGACTTTTGCCTCGAAGTTGAGGTCTTTTCACTGGTGACATCCTTCGATAAGCGATGAAAGTAGATTGATAAAGATTACGTTAAGTATGGATTAATTATTTATGTTATTAAATGTGAAATCAAGATGAAAAGGACCACCTGAAGGTATTAATCTCCCTCTGGTCCATTTGAATGTATATGACGCTTCATAAAGCAGATTCTTTCCAAAAGTCTCTAGGAACAGCAACAGCTGTAAGCAAGTAAAATATCACATTTTATAAAGTATAAATATGAATATTTGGCTTACATCAACGAACTAAGCTTTAGCCATTTTACTGTGCATTTTGTAGAAGACTCACTCTACGGACACAAGCGTGCGGAATGCCTATGTCGGCTTCTGAAGGTCTTATGGAGGTGACGGAGACTACGTACTTCGGGGCTTTTCATAACGGGCGAATATGGAGTCATTTGGCAACCAGTCCCCACGCTGGCGACAAAGGCGCAAAGAACACCTCCGTTTCCCGAATTCTTGAGACACCTTCGTGATCTTCATACACCGGTTACCAAACTATTTTCTGTTCATTCTTTTTATCTACCCGATATGCCATTCGGGGCGCTTACGAGAAATATAAATTTTGCCTACCGTGAAAATGTTAAAGAGGTTGATTTCATAGGCATAATCCCAGTGAATTATTTATTACGCGTAGATTCATGTGCTATACTGTATGGCTGTAGGGAACGTTCCTGAGATAGACACGGACAAACAGGCACACAGACAGAAAAAGAAAGTGGGAGGAGGGAGGTTTGAGTTTAGAGAGAAATGGAGAGATAACTGTTCTGTAGAAATTAGGCTTGTTGTATTAAATTGTCATGCAAATTATATATGTATATATATATATATATATATACATATATACATACATATATATATATATATATATATATATATATATATATATATATATATATATACATAAACATATATATATATATATAAATATATATACATATATATATATATATATATATATATATATATATATATATATATATATATATATATATATATATATACTCGTATATATGGTTTTACGATCAGTTGTTAGAAAACGATTGTTCGATGGTAATTTTTCGATATACATTTGTTCGAGCCACAGTTTGTTCGAGCCAGCAGCAGTGCGTTGAGTGTATTTAACTCAGCCACAACCAGGTACTCTTGTTTTCGAATAGCTTCCCTTCAAGTAGAACTGTCAGAATTCAACGAGGCCATTATTTGTTGGCTTTTTATTAGTGAAAGGACAAGCAAGTGAGAACAGATTTATTCGAAAGGGCTGCATTTTGCAAACAGGTGTCGCATTATTTAATAACAGTTGATGGCAGCATCTGTTCAGGTGAACATAATCACGCGGCAGATCCCATATGTATAGCTTTGACAATTAAACTAGCCGCCTCCTCTTTCTTACTAACATTGAAAAGATGCATAATATCCATTCATTCGTATTTATTTCAATGCTATGCGTACATAGCCATGAGGGATGATAACTGCAACGCATAAAAGATGAAAACATAAGAAGTAAATATACAGTTAATGAAAAAACAATACAGAAGTCTACGCCTTCCACTAAAAGCAAATGCATTTCAAAAGTCCGAATTCGAACGGATCAGTCCAGTGCTGAAGGCTCCTTGTTTTTCGGACTGGTGTCATTTCGAACAATTGTTGAATGCAATAAATGCTTTTCAAAGAATTATTATTGAACAACTATTTTCGAAAAACTGTTCACAAATATTAAGCACAAATTTCGTTTAATGTTCAGCCCGCCTCCGCTATGATAGGTGATTGGTAAGTTTGTACTACGCGGCTGATTATGATTTTTCTTTCATACGCACTGACATTTTTCATAGTCACAAATATTAAGCCACAAATATCGTTTCTACAAACCCTCAGATACCTATGGAAAGAATATAAAGATAAATAAATGTGTATATATATATATATATATATATATATATATATATATATATAGATATAGATATAGATATAGATATAGATATATATAGATATATATATATATATATATATATATATATATATATATATATATATATATATATATATATATATATATATATATATGAACAAAGTTTCAGCCATGAAGAAAAGTGAAACAATGGAGATGCTAAAGTACTTTTGTCTTATTACCAAGACATGGTAATAAGACTTTCCCTCTTGGCTGAAACTTTGCTCGTATAATCATCACTTTCTTACCTTTTCCAGTTTAAAATCATATATATATATATGTGTGTGTATCTGTATGCACATATAGAATATATACTAATATATATACATATATATATATATATATATATATATATATATATATATATATATACATACATACATACATACATAACATACCCTCATTTGATAGAAATTGTCTTCTCCTTAGTTGATAAAGTACTGACATTAAGAGGGCCTTGAGCAGAGTTATCTGTTACCGTAAGTGTATCAGAATTGTAGTACTCCTATTTTACGTTTGATTGTTGTTTTTACAGCTATTGGCTTTCATAAATTTCTTTCATTTGGTTTACTATTTGTGTATACGTATTATCTGAAGAGACTGGAAGTCTTCATTATCAATAATGCATGTTACATTTAGTGGGATGATGCTGGGGTGTCGCTGATTGGTCGACATGCTGATGTTGTGAGTCCTTGTAATGATTTACTTATGGGAACTCGTTACTTGGTTTAGTTAATGTCTCACTTTCCTACAATGCC
The DNA here is from genome assembly GCF_040412425.1 of Macrobrachium rosenbergii. Classification (NCBI taxonomy): domain Eukaryota; kingdom Metazoa; phylum Arthropoda; class Malacostraca; order Decapoda; family Palaemonidae; genus Macrobrachium; species Macrobrachium rosenbergii. The sequence goes on along the minus strand of NC_089777.1, from coordinate 1,781,986 downwards.
TCCCCAGATATCAAGGTATTTGTCATCAGCTTTTCTAAATTTTGTTAAGTCCTCCACTCTGCTTGTCAAATACTCTCAGTGGATGTTATCTGTTTCCTCTCTATCTAGTTCTGGGATTTTCAAGGTTGATTTGATCTTCTATTGAGGAACTGGTTGATGTCTTTGTGGTTGTCTTCCCTGGCAGTTACTCAGAGTTTGTATGAGTCAGGTATTTAGATATCTGACTCTGGCATTTAGATATCTGGTCTGAGTTTTTAAAGAATACCAATGAAGGTGTCGTTATTTTTTTTCTTTGTTGTATCGGTGTCTTCATGAAGAAGTTTTATCTGCCATTCATTTGGTTTTGGTTTGCTTGAGTTTACTCCGTTTTCTATTTCTGCTGCTGGAGAAGGGGTGAACTCTGCTACTTGTTTTTCTTTTGATAAAAACGAATTTCGTTTCTATCATCTGATCTCGTCTAGTCTCTTTGATTCTTAGTGCTGTATTCATGAAATATTCTTCTTCTATCTGCTCTGCTTTCTTAAAGAAACTACCTAATTCAGGATTAGTACACTTTCACGTGTTGCTCTCTGCCATTTGGATGCTTCCAAGAGTAATGTCAGAATTCAAAAAAGCGAGAAAGGCAGGCCCATTGCTGTTATTTGAACGCAGAAACATAGCAGTTTAAGGATACAAATGGAAAGATGAAATTGTACAGGTGATATATGAACTTTGATAGTGAGGTCAGCATAATTTCACTAGTCTGCGAGAAGCTTAGACCCTTAATTCCAACAGCAGATAAGCAGTAACCATTTGTTAAAGTCTAATTCTCCTTTCAAATAGCCTACTGTGACTCATGAATGTCTGGCATCTTATAAATTTGAAAAATATGTGAGAATATAGCATAGTTACCTTAAGAGCATTTCTAGGATACCAAAGAGAGTAGCATTGTTTCCCTCTGACTTACAGAAAGTGTTAAAAAGCTATTTCTCATCGAAGATCCCGAAGAAGCAGTCACCCTGGCAAGTAGGTATATGCTTCACGAATACGGTTTTAAGAGTCACTGCTGAAGTTTACTTGATGTTGTCCATTTGTTGTTGGGCAGATGACTGGAGGGAACTGTACGCTGGATAATCCTGGGACTTAGGACCTTCAAGGATTGGTAACTTTGTATTGCTGTCATCTCTTAGTAGCTGAAAAAATGCTTGGTTGATGGACTAAGATTTTGCTACAGTGGGAGCTTCTGGACCCATCTAGGAGCTGATATCCTTATGCCTGAACCTGGTGCTTTTAATTGTTGGTGAGGCTGCCAAACAGGTGTCCCAAAGAGAACCAAAAGTGCACAAATAATTAAGTAGCACTACATGGATTAATCTGAATACTGAACTTATACACTACTTTTCTCTCTGTCACCATGGAAAGAATTCATTCAACTCAGTATAGTATTTTAACCTAAGATAAGAACCATTTTAACACAAATCCTGGGTGGTATTTAACTTATCCTATGTTCTTCAATCCACCAGTCAGAGAAACCATATTGCAGCCACCAAAGAAGCAATGAAAATTTTCCGTTTTTGCACTCTGTTTGTCTCAAAAGACAATGATCTGTTCACACCCACAGGCTACCAGGAAATCTAAATATTGCAATAATGACTGCTTAGATCATTTATTACCTTGGTACTGCAGGACCACTTAATATTTATGAACATTAGTTAGAATTGTGTGGGAGTACTATTTGACCTACTATCTGTCCTTTCCAATGATTTTACCCTCTCACCCAATGTTAAAGCAACCTTGCAAGCAGATAATTAAACTCAAGCATAGTCAAACGTGTCTGTTCAACAATCATGCAAGTCAGTCATTCACTTAGCAAGTATACGCCAAATATGTTTCAAGTAGTGAAATTTATAGGTATATAAATTTCATGAATATGAAAACAAAACTGAATGTACTCCTCTCAGAGACAATGAATCAAATTACTTTTCTCAGTAGACGACTGACTCTACTTTATCAATTCATCTTTACTGTATTCTGACCTCTACTGACCTACTGATAATCTAAAGCATTGGTATGAACCAAGGAGAGCTTCATGTTAAAAAGTTCAATGTATATAAAGGACAAGCACCCTAATACTACAAATGCCACTGTTGCTACTATGATTCGATTGAGCATTTCCACTCATGGTGTAACTCATTCTGTCATTCTGTCTAATGCTCCTCCTCACCTCCACCTTGCCTCACCAACACCACTGCCCTTTCTGACTCTGTCTCCAGGTACTCTGGTCAAGGTTACTCTTCCACCAAATCATTTGTTCATTTTATTTAGATTACAAAATCAAAAGATCACGAAAAGGGTCTTTCAACTTTTCTCCACCCTTTTTGTAATGCTTCACATAATATTTTCCTCAAAATTCATGTCATCATTTCTCTAAATGAATCTTGAATATGGATTGAATTATGCAGTCCACATTCAAGGTTAGTTGAGAATCCACCTTCTTTACCTAAACAAAGTAATAATGAATGATGCCATCAGATTAGCCTAGCTAATTTCTTCTTTTTTGAAAAGTAAATAATTGACAGGTATGATACTTATCTGATCGCCTTCTCAGATCGAAGTGTGTTATAGTTATAACGTTGTAACATTTAGTTTGTCTTGCATTGCACCACAGTTACTCTGTGCAGCCTGACTGTCCTTCTAACTCATCACTTTTCAACTAATGAATCTCATCATAAATCTTTGCAGTGATGGAACATTCTTGCTCCATGAACTGGGCAATCACTTTTGTACATTTTATTGTGAATTATCCATCTATACTGTTCATACGAGCATATCTTAATTTCTGTGATTTACTAGAATCCCATGAGACAGAAGCAAACTGTTGGCTTAATTAGCCTCTATGAAACTACAGCTAGATTCAGTAATCCATGTGACTAGCCATGACATCGTTTATAGGACAAGTAGACCTGATCCGTGCCGAACCTTAGTAACTGACATCTGCAATAATCAGGTGCATTGTGTGCACTTCTTAACAAAAATGACCAGTCAGACTGAATAGTAGCTGAATATTAGTAGCTGAATATTATTGCCTTACTAGAGAACTTGGCTGATGACAAAAGGATTTACTTACACTTCCTCTCTCTAACTGCTCTACACTTTCCACTACTAAGATCCTGGCCAAACCTTGTCTGAAGCCTGTTTAGGGGGCCTTATAAACCCCAGTATTTGATACGCAAGTTTGATCCTTAGGCAATGAATCCTACCAGATGATCCAAGACCAAGCAACTCTATCAGTCTGATCCAAAGGGTTGCACCCTCTTAGGCTACACATGTGGTTTGACAGTCAGTCTCTCATAACCATGTCGTTGATAAAATGGTTCTAAGCAGTGAATAACATTGTAAACAGCAGTCTAACATTCTCGGCGGGGCTTCTTGGTTTTATACGGTTCTCGTGAACAAAATCCTACTAAGTATGATTTTGTATATATATATATATATATATATATATATATATATATATATATATATATATATATATATATATATATATATATAATACAATATTTATATAAATATATTATATATATATAAATATGTGTGTACTAAAAATATTTGTTGTTATAACAGAACCCCATCTATTAAAAGTTGCCCATAACAACACCAGAGATAGTAAATTATATCTCTGAAACTACAGTTTCCCTCAACGAATAGGTATTGGATTAAGAAGAACAGATCAGCTGTGTTTATACAGCTGAAGGACTGTTCCAGAAGTCGGCCACTACGTCACTCTTACTGAATGCGTCTTCATAATCCTTTTTACTGCTGGTCGGAGGAAGATTTATCAGTCAGATATGGATCCCAGGCTTCTTTTGAGAGGCTCGTCGTATTTCTTTGCTTGATCAGTGCTGTTTTATATATATATATATATATATATATATATATATATATATATATATATATATATATATATATATATATATATAACCACAGGTGAAGAAATAGCATACTGGGTATAGGTTCAGACCTGCTTCGACCTTTATTTCTAAGACATGTGGAGGCGATCTTATATATAGGAGAGAGAGAGAGAGAGAGAGAGAGAGAGAGAGAGAGCCAAGTTTCACGCACTGAGCCGTCTCATGCAAACAGAAAGCAGCAAGGTGTTTTCAATTCCACGGAATTTATTTAAGCGTTCCTATTCAAGAGAGGAGCCGTTCTAAGGACAAATACCCCTTACTGACCACTTCCAGGAGCTACGATCGGCCTGAAGGTGCATTCTGTACGTTGGCGTTATTAAGTGATGACTAAATTTTATCAATTTTACCTGAACTTCGTGTTTCAGTCGTGCCAGGTATCAAGCCGTTGGCAACTTCCACCAAAGAATTTCATTCACTGATGTTTGGAGACAATCAGAAAACATACTGAGACTGCACACTTCACGACGCTCCCATTGTAAATGTACAGGACAAGGTCTAGAGAATACGAATTTTCTAGACCAGTGGTTCTCAACCAAAGGGGAATTCCCCCTAGTGAATTCCCCCCCCCTGGGAATTTCCCTAGGGGGAAATTTCAGAGTTTCCGGGGTGGGGGAGGTGGGGGAATAGTGACCACAGATTGGCAGGCTCAAACTGGCTCTAGGACCACACAAAACGCAGTGTGCATCGGTTCGCACTACTGAGAGGTCCAGGCTGAGCTTTCTCCCCACTAGCTTTTGTGTTTGTATTAGTATTTTGTTGCATATTACTTGGAATGCACCTTTTGAGGTAGACAATTTTGGAAAGGCGGGGGTGGGATGACATTCTGATATATGGGTCAAAAAAGGTTGAGAACCACTGCTCTAGACCTTGGCACAGGACGACATTTTGGATCATGGACAGTGGTGCCTCACAGGGAGCGAAGGAAACAGTTAACATTCAACATTTAACATATAAATGATTTATAAAACCTTTTTACCATTGCTATTTGTGTTGAAATAGGACTCATATAAATGATTTATAAAAACTTCATTTTTACCTGTATCTAATTGTGTTGAAATAGGACTCAATACAAGATTTATGAATATGATTTGTGATATGATTGCGACGGTGCCATAATATTCCTAACTAAATTCAACATACTGGAGAAAATGTATAGTAGAACTGATGACAAATGGCTAATTGGTAGCGGGAGAGCCGTTCTGATTTAAACAAGGAAGAGGATGTGTGGATCAAGTGTTTGTAACTTAACAGTTATGAGAGAAATATGCGAGCAAAGAGAAAACCTAGAAAAAATTGGATGACAGGAGAGATACAGGTGCAATATAACGGAGGCTGTAGAAAGAAATTCCCGTCAGAGTGATTATTATTATAATTTTTTGGTGAAAGCAAAATGTGTTCAGACTTGTAGATGGAAGAGAGATTGGTCGAGTGTAAAAGTGTGCCTGAGGTAAACAGGTCCTGCCTCCGTCCTTAATTTATCTTCATAAGCGGCGTGATGTGAGAAGTCAGAGAAGGAATGCTATTTGTAGGTGCAAAGTCGGGGTAAGAAAACAGTCGTAGACATTGCGCGGATGGCCAACCTTAACAGATAATACAGTGTTCAGTGTGGTTGTTAAAAAGAAATCGCTGAAAATAATTAAAAAGCTCAAAGCATTTTGTGAGAGGAGAAATTTGAAAATGTAAGAACAAATTAAGCTTAAATTAAGGTAACCAGAGAGATGGAACAACGATCGATAAAGCGGAAGTTGGAGGAGTGGAATTGGTTGTCTCATATTGGTGTTTTGGAATGAAATGTAATAAATGAGGGAAGAGGTGAATCAGACCAGATGAATCAAGGGAGAGAGGTTGCATGGCGTTCGGAAAAGACTTTGATGACAAGATCCACGGAAGCAAAAGTTATTTGACTTCTTTGCAATGGTTGTTGAACCTATTCTCCTTAACACAAGGGAAGTGAGAATGGTGAGTACGAATAAAAGAAAAGGGAAGAGAAAAGGAAGACGCACACATATACATACACACACACATATATATATGTGTGTGTGTGTGTGTGTGTGTGTGTACACTAGTGGAATGTCCAGCAATCCCCAGGCTGTGAAGTAGTTGTAACGGCCCCTAGTTTCTAATGCCACAATCAGATTCCTTTTCACCTTCAATTTCTAACATGACGTTGAACCTTCAACTTGTTCTGCACAGGGGACCATTGATGGATTATGTATGTGAAATGTGTCTTTATGTCGATTAGTTAACATATTATAGACAGGGTTACATTCCTACTTGCCAGCTGATCTCTGACAATGACTAGGTTGATACTGACCTGTCTGTTCACAACAGCTTCCTGAAAGATCTTTCTTGAGTGACTCAAAATTTATATTGCAGTTTAAACTCTTATTTGGTCTTTGACCTTATATAACATTGCTCGTATTCGATATGTCGTCTTTATTAACGGACTTTGCATAGCAAGATTATGCATGTCAAGATGAGGGAATTCAAAAAATAGGCCAACGTTGAATTCCTATTTGTCCTTTGCTATATAATTATGACTTTTACCGTGACCCACTTTGCAAATTGTCTTCATTTGTGGATTATGCATGCCAGATATGAAGTTTCCATCTTGGCATTTCAAAGGTTGTGGCCAAAAGTAGCCCCTATTTGACATTTGGCCTCTAAGAAAGACGTTGATTCAATCCACGTAACAACTTCGCACGTGTATTACGCATGCTAAATATGGAACCTTGATTTCCTGTGACCCAATATGTATGGCCAAGATTAAATTCCCTTTTCATTTCTCACCTCAAAGGTTAACTTTGACCTTGACCTAACAGTGCCCATCAACTTCATTTTGGTTCAAAAGTTGTGGCCATAGTTACATTTCTATAAAAACATTGACTTCAAAGTTTTATTCAACGTTAACCTTGTATTCATTGGTGGATCACGCGAGCCAAATACGAAGATTCTGTCTAATACTTCAGAGGATGTGGCAGAGGTTAAGTTCCTGTTTGACCTCTGCCCCTGAGAATAACCTTGACCTCGTTGCACATCATCTTCATTACTGAATTATGCATTCCAGATATAATGACTCCGTCTAACACACATTAAAATTTTGGAGAAGCTTAAATTTCTATTTGACTATCAAAGCATATTTTATAAGATTATTTTTCTTTTGTATTGTTCCCCCTAACGCCATTCTCTCTCTCTCTCTCTCTCTCTCTCTCTCTCTCTCTCTCTCTCTCTCTCTCTCTCTCTCTCCTTGTCCATAATATAAAGTCATTCTTAGGTCCGGACGTTTCTGGTAAACGACTACCTCACCAGAAGTAGATTGTTACTTGATGCTGGTCAAATCAGCATTATGGAAACGTCTTGAAAAAATAGACTGTATAAAACCTCTAAGAAAATCGTAAACTAATTAACAAGCATTTAAATACAAATTAAAGTTAACCAAATTTCTCTGACGCTTGATGAATGAAATTACCGAGTACGATGTCAGTTTTCTGGGACATCTCTCTCTCTCGGCACTGCAAAAAAAAAAAAAAGTTCTAGGGAGTCAAAAAAGGGGAAGAAAATATTATATCATGAATTATGCTTTGAAACTGACCTTTGAGCTTGAAATATGACCTTGACCTCACTCTTCAAAACGGTTTCTTTCGTGAATTTTTTGCCAAATATGGAGTTCCCGTCCCTTAGAGTTGAAAATTTGTGTTCAAGTAAGCACACGGCTTCAATCGCGGACTATTCCCTTCAAATGTGAAAACCCCGTTGCAAGTAGCTCAGAAGTTATGACCAAGATTAAATTACCATTTTGCATTGGACTTTGACGTTGAATTTGACCTTGTCCTCGCAGAGAGAGCATATTCTGTGGCGGGTTGTGCTCCCGCATTGGAGGCTTTGTCTCTCAGAGTTCAAAATCCAGGGCCTTGACCTCAAGGTATGACCTGGAACTTCATCTTCACCCGCGGTCAAGCCTCGCGAACGATCCTTCTTGAGTGCAGACTTCTGGGGGGAACGGAGGGACGTTCGTATACGCATCCATACTCAAGCAATAGACGCAAACCTTTTCAAACAAGCTGATACACACGTGCATATGCTGTTCAGTATAGTATATGCATATACTATATATATATATATATATATATATATATATATATATATATATATATATATATATATATATATATATATATATATATATATATATATGTATATATATATATATATATATATATATATATATATAGTATATATATATATATATATATATATATATATATATATATATATATATATATATATATATATATATATATATATATATGACATTTTATCACACCGTGATTTATATACAATCATGAAGCTACAAATGTCGCTCAATATCAAATCCACGCTACCTCTGGAATATCCCCGATGAAATTATCATCGAAGGGGAATTTATAAGTGATAAATGGACGGGCACTGCCGAGATAGCTCAGTGGTAACGTCGACTGGAGTTGCTGGATGGCGCTTCTGTGTCGCGGGATCGGGACTCGGCAGTGCCCGTCCATTTATCACTTATAAATTCCCCTTCGGTGATAATTCCCATCGGGGATGTTCCTGAGGTAGCGTGGATTTGATATTAAGCGACATTTGTAGCTTCATGAATATATATATATATATATATATATATATATATATATATATATATATATATATATATATATATATATATATATATATATATATATACTGTACTGAACAGCATATGTGAGTGTGTCTCTTGAGCATTTGAAAAGGTTTGTGTTTATTGCTTTCGTGTGTGTGTGTGTATTTATATATATATATATATATATATATATATATATATATATATATATATATATATATTATATATATATATGTGTGTGTGTATGTGTGTATAGGCGTGCAATAAAATCACTAAAGTTGCATGATAAAAATATGCTGTAAATATCAGATTTAGTGAGAAATAAAGGAATGCTTACCAAGCGCCTAATGAATTCGCTCTGCCCACTTGGCTACGATGATGACGATGGGTCTATTGTAGCTCTAATAAATATATCTGAAAATGACAGGTGTATGTATGTACGAGAGGTAATAGACTTTTATCCTTCTCGTGGTCAGGTCGGCAACGTGACCTCCTTGCGATTATGGTGACGTGGGTTCGTTTCCCGCGACCGGCCATCATAGTCTCTTCAATTTCTTGTGCTTGGATCTTACGGCTTTGTAGTTACAAGCATATCCAAAAAAGCACGAAGAATTTGAGAAGTTAAGAGGGCATTGTGGCTATTAGAATTACATATGTGTCTGGTAAAAGTGACCAGTAGAATCTACATATATATTTCAGCCTAAAAAAGCAACAAAAACGATTGCCCACTTGGCTACGATGGTGAGGATGGGTCTTTTCCAGCTCTAATAAATATATCTGAAAACGACAGGTATATGTATGTATGAGAGATAATAGACTTTTATCCTTCTCGTGGTCAGGTCGGCAACGTGACCTCCTTGTGATTGTGGTGTCGCGGATTTGTTTCCCGCGACCGGGCATCATAGTCTCTTCAATTTCTTGTGCTTGGATCTTACGGCTTTGTAGTTACAAGCATATCCAAAAAAGCGCGAAGAATTCGAGATGTTAAGAGGGCATTGTGGCTATTAGAATTACATGCTGTATATATATGTATGAATGTATATATATACATATATATATATATATATATATATATATATATATATATATATATATATATATATATATATATATATATATATATATATATATATATATATATATATATATATATATATATATATATATATATATATATATATATATATATTATATATATATATATATATATATATATATATATATATATATATATATATATATATATATATATAGATATATGTGTGTGTGTGTGTGTGTGTGTGTGTGTGTGTGTGTGTGTGTGTGTGATTTTTATCACATCCCCGTGGCATTTTTCATATTCACAAACATTAGGTTACGAATGTCGTTTACCGTCCAATTCCTCTACCTCGGTATTATGTCCAGGGCAGAGGGAATTGGACATGAAACGACATTTGTAGCTTAATGTTTGTGAAAATGAAAAAATGCCATGATAATGTGATAAAAATTCAAACACAAACACACACATACTGTATATATACATACATACATACAAACATATATATATATATATATATATATATATATATATATATATATATATATATATATATATATATATATATATATATACATACAAATACATACATACATACATACAAACATATATATATATATATATATATATATATATATATATATATATATATATATATATATATATATATATATGCGTGTGTGTGTGTGTGTGTGTATGTATGTATGTATGTATATATATACAATTTTTTTCAAATACCATTATTAGTGAGAAGTGAAAGAATGTTCCGAGCGCTTGCTTGTATTTGTGATATAAGTATAAGTATATGTGTGTATATATGCTACAGAGAATATGTGAAATCCAGGGATTTCACAAATTCCCTAGGTAATTTGTGGAATGAGCATCTTGCTTAGGGACATTTGATCCCCAAAGACTAGTACTAAACACGGCGAAATAGTGATTCATCTACACTGTTTAGCCGTGTTTAGTGCTAGCCCTGGGGGGTTAAATGTATTTCGCCGTTTTTAGTACTAACCCCTGGGGGATCAAATGTCCCTAAAGGCATTTGATCCCTTACGGGCTAGTACTATACACGGCGAAACAGTGTAGATGAATCACTGTTTTGCCGTGTTTAGTACTAGACCTTGGGAATCAAATGTTTCTAAGTGAATTGCTCGTTTCACAAATTCCCTAATGATTTCATGAAATCCCTAATTTCACATATTCCCTGTAACACACGCACACACATGTATATATATATATATATATATATATATATATATATATATATATATATATATATACACACACACACACACACACACACACACACACACACACTTATTCCATCTAAGCCAGTGCACTAAGTACCTGGGTTTTAATTCACCGCTCCGGTCAATAGGGGCAGACTGACATTTAATGAAATGAGTCTACAGTAAATGGTTGCAGTGCCCTCGAGAACCAAACCAGGCACCTTACCTCTGAGAGGTTGTGTATGTCACCACATAACATCCCTCAGACAGAACAATACATTCTAAATAAGGGCGTTACTGAAGTTCTGTTGAAGGATTATTTGGTAATATTTTAGAATTATTTCTTTGAGATCGATATACAAGTGTATTTGTTATAGTTACGATTTCTTTTAATCTTTTAGGTTCCTGCGCGAAGACAAGGGCCTAATCAAAGACTTCTTATAATTTAATCTATCTTGACTGATTTCCTTTGTGTCTTTCTTCCGCCAGGAGCGCTGTCCGCCGCTTTGTGCATGAAAACCAGGGCCTGATAAAACGGATGTATGGAACCCAGCGCCACTATAACGTCCTGAGATCGGAATTCCTCGAAGACATGTATGAGGAGATGTTCAATGAGATGCCGAAAAGACAGACCCACAGGTTTCATCCATCCTCCTCCACCACCTCGACTGCCCGAACCGGAAGGTACCAAAAGCACTCAAATGCCAATTCGCTTCAGGATGAGAGAACGAAGAAACGGAACAGGAATGGCAATGATCCGAGTTCAAGATCTCGGTCCATTAAAACAATATCCATGGAACCAGAATACCTTTCGAAAAGTGGTGTGGCTTCATCTCTGCCTCAGATAGCTTCTAAGCTGAAGGCTCAGCAGGTGTCTGGAAACCGGCTGAAGGACATACAAGACTTAGACCAGCTAACGATGGACATTCTGGAGTCAGTAGCAGATTTACCCCCAAGGAAGAGGACCACAAATTCTAACACCGAAATTCCACACACAACACAGGCACCCACTCTTCCCACGGATTCGACTGTTTTCCAAGCTACAAGTGAAACTACCACAAGTAAAGGTATGTCTTGCGCTATAAGTTTGATACTTACATAATACTTTATATTTGGTAATTCCAAAATGTATCTTTTTTTTCTAACAATGAGAGGCCATGTCTCTAATAACCGAATCAATGATGATGCTCTGTCTGAAAGCCCCAGTTTCGCAGCTATTTCACATACACCTCAGAAGCCTCATCTGTGAGTGAGACTTTCATTTCCTTACGCTTGATTATGCCATTCACCTCGATCATTCAGTTCCTCATTGGCCGGGTGGATATCGTTCTCGGCTAGCACTGTGTTGGGCCCGCGTTCCATTCTCCGACCGGCCAATGAAGAATTAGAGGAATTTATTTCTGGTGATAGAAATTAATTTCTCGCTATAATGTGGTTCGGATTCCACAATAAACTGTAGGTCCCGTTGCTTGGTAACCGATTGGTTCTTAGCCACGCAAAACAAGTCTAATCCTTCGGGCCAGCCCTAGGAGAGCTGTTAATCAGCTCAGTGGTCTGGTTAAACTAAGGTATACTTTTTTTTTACCTCGATCATTCACATCCTTTGGAGGTACCTGGGTGTTAACGCCTAGGCAGTACACACTATGCACCCTCAGCAAAAGTTCCTTGTTCTTCTCCTCACAGATAGCCTACTTGTTTTAAAGAGTAAGAATGATGTAACTAGGGTACTTCGCATGCATTACCTGGTTGTAACTCAAGAAATGCATATCCGTCATTGAAGCGCATCTAATTATGTTAGTAATGCTAAGAAAATCACAATCTCATGAAAAACAGTTGCTTAATAAGAATCCACAATTATACAGTAAATTGCATTACTAATAAAAGGTAAAAGAAGAAAAAAATTTTAAGCTCGCTTTTATCAAAATGCAATAGAAAGTGAAAAATAAATCCTTTGAGACACCAGTTTTCTTACAGTTAATCATGTCTACAAAAATAAGAGCGTGGGCGCCAAACATGGAAAGAAGCACTACAAGAAATAAAAAAATATATTTCTTTTCTTGTAGCATTTCCTCCCATGTTTGGCGCCCACGCTTTTATTTTTGTAGACATGATTAACTGTAAGAAAACTGGTGTCTCAAAAGATTTATTTTAAAATTTTTAGTGCACTTTAACAAAAGTTTGTAATTTATTTTATACTTTTTAGTTTTGACGGAAATTATACCCGATTTAAGATTGTAGCTGACGAAGTTGATATCCCGTCGAGCCAAAGAAGGTTTGAATACGAAGAGTTATTTACAGAGTCAAAGAAGTTGTGAAAAACCCGAAGAGTTTCATACAAATCCTGCGATAATGGGAGAGGTCACTGCTGACCTACTGATCATGTAAGGTCGTATTGTTACCGAGGTTGAGTAACCATGCAAAATTTCGTGTCCATCGGACGAAGGGAACAGGTCGAAAATTGAGTCAGACAGACAGACAGACAGACAGACGTAGAAGTCAAGATAAATAACAGCATGTAAAAAACAAAGACTTTCGAGCAACTGAACGGCGTTCCTCATCAGTATTACGTGAAAATGCAAATAAAGCGGGAGGGCAGTTTTCCTGTGAAGTTTTAAAAGTGGGAACGGGGCGAAAAATAACAACCCATCACGTTAGTACTGGTTCGGGTGTTGTTGGGTGATTTCGAATTCAGCCGGCAATTGCGCCGACCTCCTTGATCTTCTGACTTGCGATGTTGCAGCTGCCTGTTCTGCATAGGTGCCCTAGTCGGAAACATCCACAGGGACCCGGATCTGGACTGAGAGAGAGAGAGAGAGAGAGAGAGAGAGAGAGAGAGAGAGAGAGAGAGAGAGAGAGAGAGAGAAGCAGAGCGTCAGGCTTCACACGGTCAACGTCAGTTTTGAAATGAAAATGTTAATGTTGTGTTTAGCAATATACCAGTTAATAAAAGGATCCTCATTTGTCAAGGTCTCTCACCGAAGTGCTGGCATAAACATGAGTAAATCTTTTGAAGATTATAAGACCTTTACAAATGGAGACCCTTTTAGTAACTAGTATATGGCTAAACAAAGGTGATAGACTTAATAGAGGTGTAAGAATTACAGGGCAAGTATGAGATAAGCAATGTACTATTATACACGACAGATGGTAAGTGGATCAAATAATTTTTATGAAACGGTCATGTAAGATGCTTGAAGGTGAATGGAAAAAAATGTGTATGCTATCTACATGATACTAGATAAAGCTTATGATACAGAATTGACAGAAAGTGAAAGCAACCTGCAAGTTACTGAGGATGTCTGGTAATTTGTAGTGATTAAAATTTTTCTGATGAAATCAGTGTGCGTTAGAGAATGTGGGTGGGATGAGTGACTGGAGCGACAAGGGTGATATGTCTCCACAGGTATATAATACCCGTATATAGGGATCAAGAGATGCAAAAAGTCAAGGAGAGGACAGGAGATGCAAGCTTGGAGCTTTAGATGAGGAAAAGTATTATGAATCGGGACCAGGGCGGCTGATGTTTGCAGATGATATATTGTTGAATGCGAACAGTGAAGACAAACTGCAGATAACAGCAAAAGAGTTTAAAACGTTTTGTAAGAGGGAAAAGTTGAAATGAATGTGGAGAAAAGTACGATTACAATGATAAATGGAAATCTGGAAGACTAAGCAAGTAAGTGTTAGTATATATGAGGAATAATGAAAGAGATTAATTTTTAAAGTGCATTTTGGGAAAATGTAATGGATTAGGAGTCAGAGACCAGAGAAACAAAGTGTAGCAGGGGTCTACAAGAGATTGACTGACTGGATTTTGTAGACTGGCGTAACAACGAAATTGGTCATCACCGCAGACGCATAAGATAGTGATTCGATATGAAATCCATCCCATTTCATTATTTGACAAGGGAGACGGAAATTATAGTCCCATGGTGTAAGCTAAAGCTGGAATGTATGAAAGGATTGTTGACATCACCCTTCTGTATGAAAATAAATGTGAACGCTGCTGCAGATGAAAGGAGAAAGGTTGAAGCTGTTGAGATGATTTGGACGTGGAGTACACTGGAATAAAATGCATTAAAGGATGAGGAAACTGGATATACAAGAAAGTAGTGAACAACTTGATTAGAGTGTTTTGAGATGGTGAGAGGTTGGTGAACAAAATGTACAGGTCTGAAGTGCCAGATGATGGCGAAGATGATGTGGCAAGTACTGGATAGATGAGTAGAGAGAGATAATGGAATGGAAGGACCTTAATATCTCCTGAGTGAGAGAGTGCAAGAAGTACATAGTGAATAGTGTTGTGTATAAGCGTTGTTGACAAGCTGTTGCTGACGTTTCTTTGTAGGTTATGTTGTCGATGTTTCGTGCATATGGAGTTCTTCCTTGACAAAGCAATTTGGTGACTTCATACCGCGCTAAATGGTATTATTTTCCTGGTACTGACAAGGGTGAAGACATGGTTGCCATTGACCTGATTTGAAGAGGGTCATCTGCTCTCCAGGTGGCCTTTCCTACCAACAAGAGGTCCAAACCACCTCATATGCACCCTCTGCTTTAGAGTGCATGACAACTGCCCCTAAACCATTTGTATTTCTTAAGGCTGCAACCTCCAGACTGTGCCCTTTGATAGCATTGTGGTAGCAGTCCACAGTAAAATGGCTAACCTGATGTGTGCGCTTTTCGTTAGCTCGAAGCGAGAGGCTCGTCCATCATTTAGGGCATAACCTCTCTCTCTCTCTCTCTCTCTCTCTCTCTCTCTCTCTCTCTCTCTCTCTCTCTCTCTCTCTCTCTCTCTCTTTTATATATGTATATATATATATATATATATATATATATATATATATATATATATATATATATATATATAGTATATATATATAGATATAATATATAATACTGTATATACATATATATATATATATATATATATATATATATATATATATATATATATATATGTGTGTGTGTGTGTGTGTGTGTGTGTGTGTGTGTGTGTGTGTGTGTGTGTGTAGAGGCTAAGGACATTAAAAGAAACGGTAGAGACACAAGTGGACACCAAACCAGGAGTGAAGAGGTCGATAAGGTAGAATTAGGTTAGAGTTTATCTAGTAAATCCAGGGTTAGGTTTAAAAAGAGCTGCATTTCCACTGACGCAGCGACAGATGAGATTAGATTCTCAGCAAAAGCAGTGGTTTGTTTTTGAGAATTTTCATAAGGCCTGAGACTACCCAGCTGAAGAAAACAGTTCGGTGCTGCGTTGGCTTGTTATCTACGCATCACCTACTCCGAGGTGTTAGTACTAAACATGGCGGAAGCTCCTTGGGACGCCGTGTTTAGTACTAGCTCCTCGGGGATCAAAGTATTATATACACCCATTTCAATATTGTGTGGTCGACAAATTATATTAATAAACGATATCTTCGTGCTGCCGTCTACTTTACATTTAGCATACGGTGTTTAGTACTAGCACCTCGGAGTAGGTGACGCGTAGATAACAAGCCAAAGTAGCACCAGCAGTTCTTCACTGAAACTTCACTGACTAAGCTTTGTAAACTATTTCTGCCGCTTAAAAAGAAAGATTTTTGTATGGGAGCGTGAGACCTCTTTTCGGTTCATTAGACAAACTCAAGGCATTTTTCAGCTGCAACAAAGCAAAGCAAACAGATTATGTATACTTTAGATTAATCTTTGCCTTTTCATTCTCAGCGTAAAAACGAAAAATATCTGAATTAAACGAAGCAAATATCTTTGAGATTGATTACAATTGTTTTATTGTCCATACAACATTAATAGGCCTATCATGTGTTAATGAAAAACACAAAAGAAAAATAATACCTAAAAGAATTAAATCTTTAGCTTTGAAACAGCAGAACGCTAAAATTAAGCAAATTCATAAAGTTGTTTCAGTAATGTATATTATCTGCAAATGTTCAAATAGTGACTTGACACGTCAATAAATAAAAAGGATAGGCCTCGAACTGATTGGTCTTCCCGATAAGCGATACAAACTGGTCTGCCAGAGGAAGTGATTTCTTAAAAGCTGTTTTCTTACCAACACTACTTTATAGATGAAACACAGCCAGCGCCCGATTGCTTAATCAGGAACTTTAAAAAAATCAAACAAGCAAACGCCACACTGATGATATCCTATACAAAAGTTAACAAAACTCTGGCAAAATGTTGGGGTGGGGAAAATATTAACAACGAAATGGTTAAGCCTCAAGCAAAATGATTATCCTAGTAAGCTCCACTTCCATTATGTTTGAATCCTGTTACAAAGGGCAGTGAACAGCCTCCCTCTTTCTCTCTGTCCGCCTACGGAAACTTGTTGGAGTTCTTGGAAGCCTGACTCAATCAAAAAATGCTTTTATTTGTGATGTACAAAATGCCCTACGCTTCTTTTCTCTCCGGAAAGTTATGCTTAGGTCTATGTCCTCTCAAACTGGTGGGTTCAAAGCTGGTATTAGGTTACTGAACAGAAGACGCGCGTAGAAAAAGAGATCTTCAATGGGTCCTTGTCTCCGCTTGAAAATCCATATGAAAATGCTTCATCTTTCCACTGCTGGATGAAGAGCTCATTGCTCTTTTTTCAACTGACATTTATAAAACTGGGAGGCAAGCGAGAGAAATATGTAGTTAGGATTTCTTTTTTTTATTTCTGAATAGACAAAGTATGCAGCTGCAGCCATCATAAAATCATAATAGTTACTGAAATATATGCACACACACACATGTACATATATAATATATATATATATATATATATATATATATATATATATATATATATATATATATATATATATATATATATTCATATATATACATACATACATACATACATACATACATACATACATACATACATACATACATACATACATACATACATACATACATATAAATATAAAAGTTTCACTGGATTTCTCATCATGTCTGAAAATTTCTTTAACTTGAAGGATAATAATTTGTCAAACGGATAGACGACTCATTCAAACCAAATGACGTTGGTATGGTTGTTGGAACCTTTGTTGGCAGTTCATTACAGGCTGTCCGTCAGCAGCAGGCCATTCTGTTACAAATAAGAAACTGAAGTGATCTTTCACGTCACGAGTGTCAGCGAATTGTGCAAT
Source organism: Macrobrachium rosenbergii (assembly GCF_040412425.1). Taxonomy (NCBI): domain Eukaryota; kingdom Metazoa; phylum Arthropoda; class Malacostraca; order Decapoda; family Palaemonidae; genus Macrobrachium; species Macrobrachium rosenbergii. The sequence continues at coordinate 1,763,999 of NC_089777.1, read as the reverse complement.
ATCATTTAGAAAATTCCCCTTGAGGGAGAATGGACGCGTTTATTCAAACCATCCCAAAGATTCCTTGTTAAAATAGTTCTCAAAAATGTGCCGTTCAAAATTTCTTTTCATTTCAATTGCTAGATGCTTCATTTTTATTTTCCCTAGATAAAATGGAAGGTTGTTATACTACATGTCTGTTTCCTAAGGTATATTAGAAAATACAGTATGAAAAGAGCTTGCCAATAACTGTGACCAGGCACAACATATGTATAGGGCATCTAGAGAAATAATTATTAAGGAAAGTAGAACTTGGACAAGTTGATGGGAGTCAATTCGGGTGAAGAACAGGTAGATTTCAATATTTCAAATGACAGACGTCACATATAAGCCGAATGTACAACTGTTTTCCTGACCTATGTCCGTCTTTTTATTTTCGTTGAGTCCGTCCAAGTGTCCTAATGACCTGATTCGCCTTTGCCTCAGGAAATGACTGGTTCACTGAGGAGGAGACGGCCTACGAAGAAGTGACCACCCCTAATAACGGCTCTCCTTCACACGGCAAAGAGAGCGAAGAAGAAAAGGAGAGGCTGAAGCCGACTTACCTTCCCCTGCCTAACGCTGATGAATTAGACTTCCACGACGAAGGTATCTGGACAACTCTTGGCGAGGAATTATTTGACACATTTTCCACTACCACCTTTTCACCGGAACTCGATGAATTCTCCATGTCTACCTTACCTGAGGAAGTAAGTTTTAGTTGTCTTTCAATATTTCTGGGCTAACAGTGATGCTTAATTATGAATTTTACGCTTTTTTTTTACAGAACAAAGTAAGTTTTTATTACCAGGAGTCAGCATGAAATTGGAACAAATTTACGAAATTTTATTAAAAAGTAAAGAAAGGTCTCAGTTAGGTACAAATTTATTCGTATCAAATTTTATGAATCAGTTTTACTTTGGTAAAGTAATGATTAGAGGAACACTGCAGGAAAATGACCAATATAATTATTTGTCAAATCGAAAGGAATCTCGAATTACTTTCGGTTCAGATTCAGCTTTTTTTTTTTTTTTTTTTTTTACATCACAGCAGTGCAGGTAAGTTCTTTAGTAATTCGTTCAGTCTAAGGAGATACACTTTAACTGGGTCGAACCCCTCGCATAGGTGGTTTGATAGTATGAAATCGTTAAAGCATAACTCTCTAAGGAGCACAGAAACTACAACAGAAGGCTTCTGACTGGCAGAGCGAGATCGGATCGTGTTTGAACCATCTCTGTGCTAACAACTCTTTCCTGCCATGACTCCGAGATGTCAGAAAGTGCAACTGTTGTCATGACATTTTTGATTCATTCCCGCTTCTGAAGCGATTTCATTTAATTATTTTGAAGTGAAAACTTATATTCATCTGCTTTGGAAGTCTGAATTTGTCTGTTAAGGCTGTTCTTGTTATGAAATTTGAGCACTGAATACAAAAACTGTAGGGCTGAAAATCGTATTCGTTACAATCAGTTCTTTCTCATAAAAATTACTCACGACTCAGCAGTTAAAATTATTATTTGCTGTTTACTAAGAGTTAAGAATAGTTGCTTTTCTGTGTCTGATCATTTTCCTCGCCATCGTCTGGTCCCTCCTCTATTCAGTCAGGTATTGCGCTCTGTTCGTAAATGTATCAACATCCAGCGACAGTATTTGTTTTCATTTTTGTCTAAGACAGAATGTTATCAGTTAGTCAGGGAAAAACGTAAACACGAAATGAACATTTACTAAATGTCCCCTGCGGGAAAGGGTACTACGAAAATTTCATTTCACACGTCATGTGAATGACAAGTATTTTCGCTAACAAGGATGAAGTCAAATCCCAAAAGGGTCATTTCGTTAGAAGCTGTCTTTTGAGACATGACTTCTGTTTTCCCAATATATTTTGTAGTTTGGGAATGATGGTTTCAGCCGAAACTTCTTATCTGAGTCCATTACATGTAATAATATATATATAAATATTATATATATATATATATATATATATATATATATATATATATATATATGTATGTATATATATATATATATATATATATATATATATATATATATATATATATATAATGCTATGTGTATTTATTTTTTCGCATGTGTTACTTGCCGTCTTTGACCCAGTGACTCTTCTTTCTCACCTCGGTTTTTTATTTCCATTTTTAAAACTACAACTTATATTTACCTTTACTCAAATATAGCAGGTCATGGCATTCATTTTTTGCTGCAATTTGGCGACATATTTACATCATTTTATTGAATCATTTTTAAAATTCACGTTGAGTTCGTGCATTCTACCCTGCTATATTAAAACTTGTCCGGTGCCTTGGTCCCAAGTTCGGCAGGACACGCTTGATCCTTTAGACCCTGCTTGATCCTATACTGGCCTGACCCTTCACTATAGTATACGCTATTTTACCGTGAGGTCTGAGGTGTGCTGTCACACACACACACACACACACAGCAAATTTTACTGCCACAACTTTCGTTGACGGCGTTAATCTCGCTTCAACCTTATATTATAGCCATTTTTACAGTAAGGGCACAAGAATATTAAATATATCCCATATAAAAACAAGTAAAAAATGCGCCGATGTTTCTTCCGCGCAATCGAGTTTTCTGTACAGCGTATAATGTTTTATGAAACTCTCAGTCACGGCCCATGATAGTCTCAGCCGCAGCCCATGAAACTCTCAGCCGCAGCCCATGAAACTCTCAGCCGCGGCCCGGTGGTTGCCTGTGTTGTTGGCACCTATAACGGTGCCAGACGCACGATCATGGCTAACTTTAACCTTAAATAAAATAAAAACTAATGAGGCTAGAGGGCTGCAATTTGGTATGTTTGATGACTGGAATATGGATGATCAGCATACCAATTTGCAGCCCTCTAGCCTCCGTAGTTTTTAAGATCTGAGGGCGGACAGAAAAAGTGCAGACGGACAGACAAATAGCCATCTCAATGGTTTTCTTTTACAGAAAACTAAAGAGGCATGTCTTGCATTTCCATGATAATTCAGTAATCAGTAATCTGCCAATCGGTTTTTAGTGTGTCGAGAGTCAGCAAGCCTAGTGAGCACTGGCATTATTGTAGTCACAACCAGTCACGTGAATCTCAGAAGAGGAGGAGGAGTTGGGATTTGCAAGTGAAACTAAGCCTCCTATATACAGTATATACCCTATAGGTTAGTGGGCAGTCATACCTCAGCGTGTAGTGTACCTGCAAAAAAGGACTTACGGTAGCCCCATTTTAATTTCACGTAAACTGCCTTGTGATATATTTTAATGACGGAGAACAAAAATGAAATGTCTGGAAAGAAACGGGCGAAAATAAATGAACACTAGATTGAAAACTCCAGCCGATAACTAACCCCTTCTGCTATCAGGATCTGGAACCTTTCGGCCGATGTGACAAAGCACCTTTGTCACCCAACGCTTAAGGGCTTACATGGCACACACAGAGATATGGCATACAGATAAGCATATGTGAAATGTAAATTAATGTAATTGTTGCTTTTACTGGTTGAAAAACGTCTATATTTTATTCTGGAAGACCAAAATCAGATAAAGCAGGGCAATGTTGGCTTTTGCTTCTTCTTTGAATATTTTTTCTCAACCAAGAAGTGTATCTGCAGAACTCATTAGCAAAACGTCATTTGCAAGACTTCCACAGCATATGCCATTTGGATGGGCGGACTGACGCCTATTTTTCCACAACCCTAAGAAATGGGCCTTTAGTGTAGGTTTTGAGAGTTGAACTTCCCTCGTATGTAGGAAGTCATCATCTAGCTTGAACTTGTCTCCAGTTCCACATAATTATATTTCATTGTCACTGAGTCAGAACAAATTTCAAAATTCGATTGAAAACTGTCAGCAAACATAAAATAGGTGATGCACACACAAACTTCGAGTCCCTTTTTTCCGAAGTCGCTCACATAGCAGTTTTTGTTAGCAACCCTTCATGACGTAGGTGAATTTGCTCAGTCTTCATTTCATCTAAATGTAATTTTTCTGATAACTTGACTTGAGGTTAAATGGGCAGGTGCCAAAGATACTACGGAACGTCTTTGAAAAATCTAATTAGTCTTATTCTGTTAATTTTTTAAATCATTTGTGTCTTGCCCCGTCACATCACTTGATAAGGTGCCTTCAACCATTGAAACCTCATCCCCGGAGGGGGTTAGCCCTCGTGCGGTGCACTGTAGGCAACAGTTAATGTTCTTTGCGGCGTGCCTTCGGCCCCTAGCTGCAACCCCTTTCGTTCCTTTTACTGTACCTCCGTTCATATTCTCTTTCTTCATCTTACTTTCCACCCTCTCCTAACAATTGATTCATAGTGCAACTGCGAGGTTTTATTCCTGTTACACTTTTCAAACCTTTTACTGTCAAATTCGATTTCATCGCTGAATGACCTCAGATATCCCAGTGCTTGGCCATTGGCTTGAATTCTATATTCAACTCAGCTCGAAACCTCATTTCATTTTGTTTCGTCTAATCCTTTTTCTCGTCGCGTAACTGTGAGGTGTTACCTCAGTAATTTGGAGAGATGACAGTCCCGTTTTGGTTCCTCCTCAGAGATAACGAGATTGATTTATAAAAATGGAATGAAGGATAATACTTATTCAAATATAATTCTTATTACTTCCAGCCAGTATCCAGAGTATTAAATTTGGTCATCTTACAAAACTACTCCATCTGTTTTCAAACAGTATCCCGAATACTGGAGAATATGAAAAGTCACTCATAATTTCGAAATTTTGTCATATTCCGAAGGGAAGAATAGTACTGGAGAATTGCTGAAATTATATTCAGTCACGTATTGCCTTCAGTGCACCTTACGCGGTATACTGTGGGCGTTACTCAAGGTTCTTTGCAGCGTCCCTTCGGCCCCCAGCTGCAACACCTTTCATTCCTTTTACTGTACCTCCGTTCATACTGTCTCCCATCTTACTTCCCCAACCCTCTGCCAATAATAATTGTTTCAGAGTGCAACTGCTTTGAGGTTTTCTTCCTGTTACACCTTTTAAAACTTCGTTACTCTCAGTTTCCCTTTGAGCGCTGAATAACCTCATAGGTCCCAGCGCTTGGCCTTTGTCGTTAATTTTATATTCCAATTCCAATTATATTCAGTACAAATTATTTGTCATACGCTGCAAGCAAATAGTAGTACATCATCAGTGAAACACTTCATGGTATTCACAGAGTTAAGAGCGATGCATAAGGATACAATTTACAGAAAAGGAGGGATGTTACAGATGCTCATTCCTCGCAGGTACGAAATTTCAGTGGTAAATGGGAAATGTACCCACGCATGACAAGGCGAAAAATAAATGGATAATGCAGTTAACATGCAAATCAGCTTCCTGCAATTAAGTATACAGTAACTGCCTGCAATTAAGTATAAAATATTAAAAATCTGACTAAAATAAATTGCAAGACATTGCAAAATAGAGGTGAGTGCGAATTAATATGCAGGTGAACTACGTAAAGACAACTGAGAAAGTACCGATACTTAAAAATGGAAAATGTTTTGTACATCCATTATCTGCCCCAGTGATTGAGGATACCGAAGTCCTTGTATAGTAAAAACCATTCAGAAAGTACGAAGAAATTTGCCCTCGCATGGAGATCCTAAAGATTAGGAGGCATCTGCTTTTCTTTACAGTCTGTTGCAAGGCAAAAAGAAGATAAAAATCAAAATGAGGACATGAAATAGATAGAAAAGAGGCCAGTGCATAGTGCAGTAAAATTCTTACACAAGCTGCTTTACCTTTCGAGTGTGCAGTCTGCATAATCATGCGGCATTCTGAATCCTAATTTATAGCTAACCAGCAAGGCTACGAGAAACTTGCAATAAGGTGATTTAGAAAGCATTGTCCAGTATAATAAATTATGCAAGACTAATGTTTTGCCTTATAATGTGTCATTCCCACTTCGGCAGCACTAAGTGTCCCCTAGATTGTTCGTTCAAGGCTGCTGTTATTAAGTTAATGCAACTAGACAAGCTAGCAGGATCTTGCCCTTCTGAATTCTACCTGCTGTCATTAGATTCATGAACACGGATAGCAGGTTGCTACTGAGAACTGTTTGTTAGTTTAGATTATGCCAGCATGTACCCTTGCAAGTGTGATACGATGTGAACGGCAGCAGGAGGCCTGGTGTGGAATATCAGACTAATTAACCAAAAGAGGCTGTTACTGAAGACAATTTCCTTAATTTTACAGCTCAGCGCGAGTTGCTTGCTAAGTATCAGTCCCCCGTTACCCATTATCTTGTTAGGATATGTGCTTTGAAAAATCCCATTATCTGGAATCTACATCTTAGACACCACCAGAATATAAAAATCGCCAAGTTTTTTCCCTGACTAGTCATCTTTATGTTCTGAAGCCATAATGGCCATTACACTTACATACAGCCTTGGGCGGCTCATCACTCCTCTATGTTCATACAATATCCTAATTTGCCATCTGCACTCTGTTGCACTCTTGTTGTGTTAAATTGCAAATAATCGTTTAATTCCAAGGGAAATTAATTATCAGAAGCAACAAACCTCAAGAAGGTCGTCTTCCCAAAAAGCTACCTTTTAGTTCTAAAATAAGTAAAGAATATTAATCAGGAATACTGGTTATTTTCTAGGATTGTTGCAAACTAATGTAAACATGTACAATTTCATCATCATGATTTGTAATTTTTCCTTGCCATTTACTGCTTTTATTTCTGTTACTCCTACATTAAAAACAACAGCTATAAGAAAGAGCACCCCTTAAGTGCAGAGAATCTCAACGCCCAGGCGGCTGGAAGATGGAAAGCAGAACCAACTTCCCAACAAAACCAAAGCGGCTCCTCTCAGGGTCTCGGAGTAATATTCAGTAACAGAACGAAGTTCTCTTCATTCACGAGTAGCATCCACGAGAAGAGATTTAATTACAGGACATCTAAAGAGTACACCCAACTTCTTAAAGAATCGGTCTAAAGAGACCTGACATGCTCCTTCCGGGACTAATTATCACTTGCCGTACTTTTAAGCTCAGATTTTTGATACAGAGTAACTTCTGTAATCTGTATTCTTATTGAGAATTTGAAGTTCGGCAAGTTTCCAGTGCAGTGTATCTTATTCTGCTGCTATAAAAATGTTACTTGGGGAATCATTTGTGATCAAGCATAAATGATTGCCAGACCTGTGTTCCTGTCATGTCATTTTCTGTCCTCCACTACATTCTGAAGCAAGATATTCTTGACCCAGTGTTCATTTCTCCACTTCGACATCTGTAAGAGTGTGCAGAAAGACTCTGTACTCATATCTATCATAATGGGGTGACATTGTGTGATATCGCCAGGATGAATCTAGGAAAAGAAATTCCCTTCTTACTGCTAACATCAGTGTTAAGAACCCAAACATTCTTTCATTGTCATCATGCTTATAGCTCATTTTCACTTGTGGGTTCATACAGCAAAACTGCACAACCATCCTATCACTTGTTGCCTGTTGTCATTAAATGTTCAAGATTGGTTTGCCTATCCAGGTGTGACTAACAAAGCAAGGTAAATAGATATATAACAAGTTTTCCATTATATATATATATATATATATATATATATATATATATATATATATATATATATATATATATATATATATATATATATATATATATATATATATCATACACTATATATATATATATTCATATATATATATCATACACTGGAGCTTATTTATGCAGTGTCATGAGTTCATAATTTCTGTATTATTTTAATGATTTTAGGGTTTAAAGTGATTTTATGTGTAATTACTCTTTGTACACAATATGAAGTTTATTTATGAGTGTTTCATGGTGTTATATTATTTCAAATGTATATTATTATTTTAATATATATTTATATATATATATATATATATATATATATATATATATATATATATATATATATATATATATATATATATATATATATATATATATATATATATATATATATATATATATATAATGTAAGTGTGTGTAGTATATAGGGTAAGAGTATGTGCCTGAGCCTAGTTTTTATAATTTAAAACTGTGGTTACAGGTGGACGCCTGTATTTAGGGATGAATATGCTAGTATTGCGAATTGCGAAGCATTTGGAAATACATTATAAGTCGTTAGCAAAGATGAATGTCAGCTTTCAATGCAGATAGTATGTACTGGATAAATTTTTTCCACTGCGCAGACAAGATGGAGACAGGAGGTTTGGCTCTTTATAATACCTGCATCTTGAGTTGTGACTTTGAAAATTATGTAAAGAGCAAATGAAACAGTGTTGCATCAAACATGGATCAAAAGGAAGACATAATATTTGCGGGGATAAGGCAACACAGGCAAATGACTAGAACAGTCTAGGGACAGTTTACATGTTTACGTAGTGAAACCTTATTTTGGTTGTTCCCAAAAACACACAAAGCTGACGAGAAGAACGTAATTGAAGATGTTATTGATTGGAATCATTTGAACAGAGAAAATTAACTATTGAAACATTTAATGTGAAAAGTGGATGGACAGGTTTTTCAGCAATTCAGTGTACAGGAGTTTGGGCAGTAATGAATATTCATGAGAGGAAAATGAATGAAAATTAATTAAATCAGTTTTTATAGACAAGCTGTTATGCAGATTAAGGTAGACAAGAATGATAGAATTGTGTATGGGGTTATATAGTAAGAAAAATGATCATTCTAGGAACAATTCATTTGGACGTGAAGGTAATGCACTCATAAGAATAGTTTCGCGAAGAAAATTGAGGTTTATGGGGAAACTTGCAAGGACCAAAAAACACCCGCTCAGTCATTGTGGCAAAATGTGCTGGAGTCAATTGCACAATGCTTGTTTAATCGTTGTCACTACAGCTGGCATCATTTCGGAAGCATGACCTCGTACAGGATGGTTTAGGATAAGTTGTACTTTGCTTTTAGGTCAATTTTTCTTTGTGAACTTTGGAAGCCTAGCGCATTATGAGAAGTCATTACATAGCTCTTGTATACTTCCATACTTGTTCAAGAAGAGTATTATTATTCGGAAATATTTTCTTTTTAAAGGGCTGTCGATTCTTATTATTTTCTTTTTTCAAATTGCATTTAGGCATCTTAACCAAACTTGAATGGTGAAATAGCTTTTGATGAACCTTCCATTTCCAGATCTCAACCCAGAATCCTGGAAAACCAGACCTCTCCGAAATAGCTTTTGACCATTCTGAGGAAAGTGACCACCCACAAAACTTTGGCTCGACGACATCATCTGACATGGACGGTTTGACCACCTTAAAATCTCTCCCTGACGAATTACCTGACGACGCAGCAGAGGCGCTGACGGAAATCACTGACCCTGTCAACGACAAGAAGTTGACGAGTGCAGAGAGTCCTGGGAAGGAAAGGGCGACGCTCAATTCCAAAGACCCAGTCGACTTCTTCGATGATTCAGACATTGAAGAAAGGGAAGACTCGCCTCTGACTAAAAGTCCCTTTGACAAAGAGTTCCCGAACAGAATGCAAAACGAAGGGGCGCCACCAGAGCCAGACAGACACAAGACACCAATACGCGGCTTGTGAGTAGTACTATAAACCTGTGTTGCCCTGTTCACTTTCCAGAGAATCGGTTACACTTTATGACATCATTACAATTGGGAAAGTGCTAAGACTTCATTCGAAATACATAGTGTATTATATTTTATTTCTCCCTTTTATCTAGATCATTCTTTCACATACACAACTGTCTATTTGCCTCAGTAGGGTCTTAAGACAGGCAAACCAAACTAATCAGGGGGTATTGCGGATAATGATGTAAAAATGCACAAATTTAGTCTCATTTCCTTGTGGGAAGCTTTTTTCAGAGATTCAATTAGACTTTTTCGTATAGACTTATATGCGGATGTTTATTGTTAAAATGTATTAAAAAGAACTGTAATAAAAGGAATGATGCTTGGCTTAAGGAAATTCATGAAAAATTACCAAGTTTAGCTCGCTGTCTCCCTGATATATATATATATATATATATATATATATATATATATATATATATATATATATATATATATATATATATGTATATATATATCCTATACTGTATGTATATATATATATATATATATATATATATATATATATATATATATATATATATATATATATATATATATATATATATATATATATATATATAGATATATATATATATATATATATATATATATATATATATATATATATATATATATATATATATATATATATATATATATTATAAGTGAAGGGTAACAGCCATAATATTAGGGAGACTCTTGGGACGATTGAGCGTACAAATTTTTTAACTTCGAAGATTGCAGGGCTGAGATTGAGCACAACAAGAGAAAAGATTGTCATAGTCAGTGTGTATAGTTCAGGACTGGAAAGAAATGAGGGTGGATATGAGTGTTTATAGACACAGAGAACATAAATGGGTGGAAGGCATGGAAATGTAGCTGTAGTTAAGACGAGTGTAATAAGACGAGAGTTATTGGGGAGCATATATGGAAGAACTAGGTGGAAAAATAGGTTAGTGTTAAAAATACTGTGCTGGAAGAAATGTGTGTAATATTTGGGGGTGGGGCTTCAGAATCAACAAGATCATTTGAGGTTTAAGGAGCTTGGGCAGAGGAAAGACAAAGTGAGGCTACAGTGAGAAAACAAAAAGTTTAGTGAAGGAAAAAAAAAAATTCTGATGGGCTCTTACAAGACAGAAGGGAAGACAGACAGGAGGATAATTTAAATGGCGAAGAAGGTGAGACAGAAAAAAGGAAGGTGAGCAAGGACTTCAGGAAGAATAAGACGTTCATCTTATAAATAAATAAATAAATACAGAGAATGGTTGAAAGGGAAATGTATCTCAGAGAAACATGCGAATGGAAATATGCTGTCTGAAAGCAAGCATTCCCAACAATGGGCTAAGTAAATATAGAAAACAGAGGAGTGGTAGAACTGAATGATGCAGGAATAGGAGGAATTAGTACAGTAAGTTGGAGAATGCTTGGGGGAGTTACTGTTGAAGATGCAAGGAGGGTAATTAAGAGGTTGAAGAATGGAAAGACACCCAGAGTTGATGGAATTACAGGTGAGATGTTGCAGTTTGGTGATAAAAGTGTGGTTGAGGGGTTGACCAGGGCATGTAGAATATGCCTCCATGGGGGAAAAGTTCCAAAGTAATGGGTGAGAGGAATAATTGTTCCTTGGCATACAAGCAAAGGTGCTATAGGGAAATATAAGAACTATTGGATATTAAGTTACCTGGTATACTCTGGAAGTGTCTGGTAGGATTTTGACAGAAAGTTGGGCAGATGATGAGGCTGACAGATTTAGACATGGAATAGACTCCCTGTCTGAAGTTTGTTATGAATCAAGTGTTTGTTGTGACACAATTATGTGAGCAAGTTTCAGAGTAAATGTATCATACTTAGACCAAAAATGGTTGCAATAGAATCCATAGAGGCATTGTGGAGGATGTCGAGGACGTATGAGAAGTTACTGAGATCAATAAAAAGTTCTTTTGAGGAAAGTTAAGCATGTGTTATAATCGTAGGTGGGAGTTTTGGTGTAAATAAGAGAGACTGATTGGTTTGGTGCAAATACGGGGAGAATGACTTGTTTGGTGTAAATATGGGGCTGAGATAAGGATGTGTCGTGACTCCATGTCTGTTTAATATATAGAGTGACGCGATAATAAAGAGGAGTTGCAGAGGCTGTTGAAAACATTGAAAACTACTTGAAAATAAATTTGAGCAAAAGTGCTTATAAGAGTAAATGGAAATCAGGGAGATGTAGCAATGAATATTAACGTGTATTGTGAAACGGAGAAGGCAGGGTTTGTATAGGTATTTTGGAGATCATATTTCGTATAAGAAAAGAGGTGAGTCACAGAAAAGGTGAAGCAAGTAAGGTACCACGATGTATGCAAAAGATTGGGAGGGTACTTAGTGTCATTATTGAAGTTAAGGTTAATATGCAATAAAGGATTCTTAAGCCAACTCTTCTCAGTAAAAGAGAGATATGGATTTTGGATGCAAATAAAAGGAAAAATATGGAATCTATAAAAAATACTTATTTCCATAGAGTATGTGGCATACGTTCAACTGAAAAAGGGAGAAATGTGGAGATGCGCAGAACTAGTCAAAAGGGTAGTGTAATGAAAGGATGGATCTCAGAGCTTTGAAATGGGTTAGTAAAAGGAGAGGACTCTTCAGAATTGTTAGGAGGAAAGAAGAGAGGAAGACCTAGGAAGGCCTGGATAGATGACAGACCAGAGGCATAAGATATATTTATATATATATATATATATATATATATATATATATATATATATATATATATATATATATATATATATATATATATATATATATATATATATATATATATATATATATTAGGACTAAAGAAAATCTCGAGAAAAGTGATCCTTACTGTAGGTTGATAAGCTTGACGACATTTCCTACTAAAATGACATATTTTTCACGTTGCTGCGATTCTCTCTCTCTCTCTCTCTCTCTCTCTCTCTCTCTCTCTCTCTCTCTCTCTCTCTCTCTCTCTCTCTCTCTCTGTATCTGCAAGTGGGTATGTGTTCTCTTACTTGTATGGAATAACTTTTGAGCACTGTTAAGATTACTCACTTCGTTGACTGTTTACAATAGTAATCGTACACTCTTACCAATGCTACTCAGCAGTGTAGGGGAACGATACTATCAGTTTTTTTCATTCTTCATCTTCATGACGTGTTTTCATGATCAGCATCAACAGCATACTTTAAAGGTTTGACAACAGGATAAATGCACTGCAATAATTCCTCTAATTTGATTTGGTTGTAAAATATTTTCCATAAACTTTTGTCCTACTCATTTCGGAAATGTTAGCTGAAATTATCCTCGATAGAACAGGCCAGAGCTTGTTAACTACGTTTTATTCAGGACAAGCTAGTCTCACGAAAACTTGCTGAAAGTATTTACCAGATTCAGGAGGTCACAAAAGCGTTCTTCTTGCTTGTTGATCCGTTTCAGAAAGCATCAAAGAAATTCGTTCTTTGATATTCATCAAATTCAGTGTCGCAAGAAAAACTCTCCCGTTGAAAAACTTGTTTTTGAAGTTTCACGAAAACTTGGTTCTTAATTGATGTTCACTCTCCCAAATACTTCCTTTATGAAGAGTCGGTTAGTCCTAGAACATTTCACAAAAACTTACTTATAAAGCTTAGTCAGATTCAGAAAAATATCACAAACTCTCTCTCATTAATAGTCAATATTTTTAGTAGAAATGCTAAGAGATTCCAAAATTCGTCTATAAACTTTTTTATTCATTGTACAAGGAAAATGTCTCACGATCTCGTTTCTTTAACGTTCATCTATTTCAAGTTAGAAAAATTAATTCATTATGATAAATGTTCATCCGTTTTTGTGAACAAACACATTGACTGTCGATAGTAACTGTCAGGCAACATCAGAACGCTTTTCAACTAATGATCGGTTTTAGTCTCATAGACGAGGCCATAGACCAGATGGGAATCCACACAGAAAGTCTGACATAAGGTTCTTATAATAACAAGAAAACTGGGGTGTTTACCTGGTTTTGAGCCTCGCAAAAAGAGAAACATTCATTTCGAGTGCTAACAGGTTTCAAAGTGTTCCACGAAACCTCTAGCCTGGGAAGGGCCAGGAAGGGCAGACGCAAAGCTTTTGCAAAAATCTCAGCGATTCATTGATCTGTAAAAGATAGCGTCCTCCCGTATAATCTTGTGGCTCCAGTGGCCCTTCTAACGATGATGTGCGAAAAATGAAGACAGAAATAATATTAAAAAATTCTTTTGCATTTTTAGCTTTTCTGTGACCAGCTACAAACTCTCAAATGGCTCTTCATATGAGGATGGTATACAGGCTAAAAATGTAATTTCATATTTAGGGCCGAACAATCAACAGTAATTCTAAATAGGTATAAAACCAATTTAAGTATCCTAATGTTGAAGAATTTTTGATTTCGTAATTGGAATGGCATATGATTTATTTATTAAATCAACAAACGTATTTCTTATTGTCTTATTATTTCAATTTATGGAATATCAACCTGTGCGTGAATACATAAAATAAATGTTTTATAACTTATGCCGTTTTGATACTGCATCAATTCCATTCTTATTTGGATTATTTTATATTTTTATCCAGCGTTCCCTGAAGAGCATCAACCAATTTAGTACTATGTTGTTAAAATATTCTTGCACCATCGCACTATAATAGTAAAAGATGTCGTTAGTATCATCTTTTGAGTCACTCGTGCATTATTTGGCAAGTACGGAAAAAGTATTTTGAATAAGACTGCCCCTATCAGTGATGAGGATAGCAATATTTCTAAATCACCTTCCATGCTAATCACATATAGATGTTGTTTGGATAAACCTGGAAAAGCGTCAAGTGGCCTAAACGTCAAATGGCACACACTTTTTTGCCTTTTGTTTTGATGCCTAGAGTAAGTTTTAATTGTCCCATAAACATTCGAGTAGCTGCTGATTTTGGGATGTTTTAATCATTTTGGTCATTCCCTTCTGAATGGCACACACTTTTTCGCCTTTTGTAAAGAAGTTTTATGTCAAACAAAGAAAAGTCAGTAAGAAAAAAAAAAAGTTGGATGTAGTAAGTTTCTTTCCAATTGTCCACAAATAATGAATTTTCCACAATTTGACCACAGCAGTTATTTATTGAACCAGAAACAGGAGGAAAGTATTTCAGCTTGTGGATGTTTGTTTTCTTAAGAATAAATACGATAACTTTTCCTTGAAGAATACATCTATTAGCTTTATTATCTGAATTAAAGCAAAACTTTTTGGTAATGATAAATGCCGTACATTGCGGCGTATAAGTAGAGTTTTCAAGGTCACATTTTTATTATCAAAATTAGGGGCCGACTTATATGGCAGGTACAAAATATTAATTTTAAAATTTGCTCCAGTAACATCAGGATAGTAAAATCCGCTACTGAACTTGGCCTAAAGGTCTGTATTAACCGGTGGAGGCATATACGATAAAATTATTTGTTTTATTACTGTGTGTTGAGGCGTACAAGTCGACCCCATTACAGAGACTTACAAAAATTAAAATCTTTCGGTGATAACCATGATTTCTAACAACATACGTTACCGGGGCATTTGCATTTAATATATGTTGAAAAATGCAGTTACAATTTATTAATAAACAGGAAAATCTATTAATGTTGTGTAAACAAGCGATTAACACACACGAAACAGCTTTTTTTGCTGAAAGGCAACACAGCTGTGTATCCTTGTTCAGATACACTGGAATAAAAGAGGAATGATAATTAACTTACACAAATATCGTAGTTTAGTACCAACTTCCATTTTATTTATTACCATTACCCTAAATACATATTTCTATTTAGTCTTGAAACTAGCATTACACTCCATCTTTTTAGCTGGGGTCGCCATAAGAATGAGACTCAGTTCAGTTTGTATACGATAATTCTTGGAAAAGCTTAACATCAGTCAGGAGAGTTCTGTCAAGATCGGTGAGTGAGTCAGTGGACAATGAATGCTGAATGTTTGTGAGTGCTGGAAAATATACTTAATTTACAACCAGTGAAGTCGACTTATACGACGGGTCGACTTGTACGCCGCAATACACAGTAATAAAACAAATAATTTTATCGTATGTGCCTCCACCGGTTAAAAAATCTCCAGACATAAGAGGCGTACCTATACGGCGTTTCAGTTCTTCGGTGGTGTATTTATAAAAACAAAAATGTTATCTTCAAGTACTTTGTTTCAGTTTCCTTGTCCCTTGCATTGTCATGAGAAGGGGCACTCATTTAATGTGCTTATTCGCGTTTTCCAATGGTGTCAGTATAACAAAACAGATCAATGAATATTTTTATCTCCATTTCTTTCGACAGCAACGCGTGCCCCGTGGAAGAAGAGTTTGTGGCACCTTACTGGGCCAACAACACCCGGGGTGAAACTTTGGCACTGCTCAACTTGTATCCCTTCGAACAATACATTCAGTGGGAGCGATGCAAGTAAGTATAGTAATTAAGTTCTTACGTTTTTGTATCCCTTTGACCAGTACATTCAGTGGGAGCGATGCAAGTAAGTATGGCTATTAAGATCTTTGGTCTTTGTAAACGGTTTTACCAATACATTCAGTGGGAGCGATGCAAGGAAGTATAGCTATTCAGATCTCACGTTTTTGTATCCCTGTGAAAAATACATCCAGAGCAAAGAGGGTGACTTTGGGGAAATTTATGCTCAGAAACCTAAATATTCCTCAGGCTGAGAGGATAAATGGTTGACCTGGGTAATTTGGTTGAATCGAATGATCCACCCAACCGTAACAGGAAAGCAAGGTAGAGAAGCCTCAGCATTCAACAGGAGAATTTCTTTCTCCCCTGTCCATATCCCTTAGTTATCTGTTAAAAGGACCCAACTGCATCGTTAACTCTTCTTACAAAATAAATTGGAAATGATACAAAAAATGGAATGATATATGAATTACTCAAAAAGCAAACAAAGGACAACAACGTCGACAAGGCTTGAAATTTTTCGTTGGCATAAAAATTTTTTTTTTTTTTTAAAACTTCAATATTTGCTGGAATATTATCATTACTTTCTTCTGTATGGCCCTTTCTGAAGCGCTGGATGACCGAAAGTACCTCATTGGTTGGCTTTACAGCCTAAATTTCATAAAATCATAACATCAGTCGAAGCTAAATTTCAGTTGTCCTATTGAAAAATCAAATCAAATCTCACATTGTTAGAAAACAGTCAAGGTTTCGTCATCTATGCGCTATTTTTACGAATCGTAAAGCTCTCAGAGAAAATGTTAATGTTTGTAATTGAAATGTACATTGATACTATGTTTTTGCAAACTTTCTTATATTCATGTATATAGCCTTAAATTCTTTTTTTCTGTCTTAACAGACACGAGTACCGTCAAATGTACTGTCGCGAAGGGTGTCGATGTGAGCAACAGTTCCGTCTTCACAAGCTGCTTGCCTTTGACCCTTCCAATGAATGCAAAGGTATATTTAGGTGAGTAGAAAGACGGTGAAATTTGTCCACGTGTGAAATAGCTAAGGTTAGCATGCACAGTTAATGAAACAACTTTCCAGACCAGTCTCCTGCTACGGAAATGGAAGTGCGCTCGTATTTTGGGGTCATAAGGAGGCTTTGAAGTCTAAGAAGTGGGACGAGGCAATAGGAGCAATGAGTAATGGGCTGAGGAAATGTAATTTAGAGATTGTCTAAGGCACAGCTGCCAGACAGAATGGAAGACTGATTACAGAATACAGTAGAGGGATAAAGTGGTCAAGAAGCTGAGATAGAAAAAGAAAACATGAAATAAAAACAAGTAAAAAATGCGCCGAAGTTTTTTCGGCGCAATCGAGATTTCTGTACAGGCGCTACAGCATATAATCAAGGCCACCGAAAATAGATCTATCTTTCGGTGGTCTCGATATAATGCTGTATGAGCCGCGGCCCTGAAACTTTAACCACCGCCAGAAGCACAATTATGGCTAACTTTAACCTTAAATAAAAATAAAAACCACAGAGGCTAGAGGGCTGCAGTTTGTCATGTTTGATGGTTGGTGGGTGGATGATCAACATACCAATTTTTAGCCCTCTAGCTTTAGTAGTTTTTAAGATCTGAGGGCGGACAGAAAAAGTGTGGAAGGATAGACAAAGATGGCACAATAGTTTTCTTTTACAGAAAACTAAAAAGAGGCAGAAGGTAAGCAAGGACTTAGGGACAATAAGAGGTTATTCTACAAGGAAGTAAATGCAGAGAGCTATGTTTTAATAAAATATTGGTCTCATAGTAAAATACGCAGGAGATAATTACGATGCCAGAAGAGAGTGCTGTCTTGGATCAGAGAAGAGAGTATTTTGAAGACTGAATGATCTGTGGGTGGAAGTGTGAGTTGGCCTGCTGAGGAAGTAAGGAGGGAAATAGATAATGGAGAAAGGAAGACATTAGGAGTTGAAGGGATGATGTTGCTCTACAGCAGTGGAAGTGTGATTGTGTCGTTGACCCAGTGGCGTCGCTATGGAGGGGGTTGTCTGCCCCCCTTCGCTACCCGTCAGATGCTTGGTCCCCCTAATTGAAATTCCCTTTGTAGCTAAAATTCAACCCTTACAGTATTTGATACCTTTGCATAGAGTAAGAGTTGAAAATTAATTGAAAATTGAGCTCTATCATTTCAAATACAGGTTTACTAATTACTAATACTATTATTTTCCTTCATTCACATGGATACATACATTCGAGAATAGTATATTTTACTAATTACAGATTTGATACATTAGTTTTGTGTAATTTTCTTTGGACCCCAAAAATTATACTGGCTCCACCTAGGCTCCCCTGATGGAATGCCAGCTACGTCACTGGGTTGACCTTGACTGGATGTTTAAGGTATGTCTGGACAAGAAAAAGGTTTTGAAGTAATTACTGAGAGGAAAAATTTATCTTTTGTATAATAGTAAATGTGATAAAGGAAGCTATACAAATGACAGAGGCACAACTTTACTTGATATACCAAGGAAGGTGGATAGTAGGATTGTGATTCAGAGGAAGAGTGAGGGTTTGAACCAGGGAGAGGGTGAGGGAAGCAAGAGTTTGCTATGAAGCAGTTGTGTGAGAAGTTTAAAATCAAAGGGAAACAGATGCTCATGGTACACATAAACCTAGAATATTGGTTAAGTCACTGTTTACATTGAAACTTGCATTATGCATCTGAAAATATACAAAAAAAATTGTGGCAGCTTTCGGCCTTTCTGCGCTCTTCTTGAGCTGTAAAGGCTTTTACGCAGGGTACCCTTCTTGGAATTAGGCAACTCAGTCTTTTCATGGCGATCAGTAAAATTTACTCTATGGGCTTTCTTGCTAATCAGTCATTGACAGTGTCTTCGGAGGTCAACAGCTTATGACAGAACTGATTACAAAGGTAACGCAGATAGTGTCCTGGGTGTATGGGAAAGAAGATAAATTGTTGAGAGTACTAAAAAGATTTTCGATGGGTATGAAACGCATGTTATAATTCTTAGGTGGAAAGGTGACTAGTTTAGTGCAGAAATGGAGTTGAGACAAGGTGTAACAGTAGATGTAGGTGGGTAGATGTTAGAAAAGAATAAAAGCGCCTCTGCTTGATATCGGTATTGAGGAGTAGATATATTTGGATGGTGGCAATATGAGACAAGAGATGAGTCACAGAGTAGATATGGGAGGGAAGGTAGCAGGATGTATGAAAAAGACTGGGGAGGAAAATTGCATTTCCTGTGGCAGCCAAGGTTAGAATTCATTAATAAATAGTGGAACAACCCTACTTTATGGAAGTGACGTAAGGATTTTGAATATGAATAAAAACGAAAAAAGATTGAAGCCATTGAGATGAAACTGTGGGTGTTATATGTGGCAAGAGAAGAGATGAAAAGGTTAGAAATGTAGAAAGACAGAAGAACTTGTAAAAAGATAAAAGGAGGAATCAGAGTATTTTGAGATGCTTCAGCCACAGGGAAAAACTGGAAAGTGACAGTTTTATGACTGCCCATTTTGGAGGAACTGGGAGAGGAGACCTTGAAAGGACTAGATAGACAGAGTAAAAGAGGATCTTGACCACACAGGAAGTGACAAAGAGCGCCGAAGACTGAGGTGAATAACACAGTTTGTACAGAGAGTTCGACGCACTGCTGGTAAGTCTCCTATATAGGTTTATGAAGAAGCAGATGTGAAAGCTTTCTGCTCGAGGGAATCATCCATGTTTCAGCAGTTCAGGTATGAATATAGCGGTGATTATTTTCACATCTTTTCTGAGGACCCACGAAATGGGTTAATGTTGAAATATATATATATATATATATATATATATATATATATATATATATATATATATATATATATATATATATATATATATATATATATATATATATAATACTTAGATATATACATGTATGCATGCATAATACTTAGATATATATATATATATATATATATATATATATATATATGTGTGTGTGTGTGTGTGTGTGTGTGTGTGTGTAACTGAATCATGAAGATATGGAAAGTGATGAATGTATAAATAAAGGCAAATGCCACGAAGGAAAAATGAAACAACGGAGTACTTGCTAGGCCTTTCAACACAGCGGTCCTTTACTAGGACCGTTGGGTCGAAAGGCCTAGCAACCACCCGTTGTTTCATTTTTCCCTCATGGTATTTACCTTATATATATATATATATATATATATATATATATATATATATATATATATATATATATATATAAACTTTAAAATATTTGTTATAACAGAATTCCATCTAATAAAAGTTGCCCATAAAAATACGAAAAGAAAGTAGACTTTCTACCCCCGTAAAGGGAAATAGTAGTTTCCAGAATATAAAACTAGAAAATCTACCCTCTTTCGTGTTGTTATGGGCAACTTTTTTATGTAAATATAGACATATATGCATACATGTATGTATATATGTGTATGTATATTATATATATAACTATATATAACTTATATATATATATATATATATATATATATATATATATATATATATATATATATACATATTGATTTCGAACTACTTGACTATTTTCTTGCAGTAGCGTCCATCATACTGATGCACAATGTCCTTCCAGTGACTGGTTCCGTTTCCCGTCGTGCTGCGTGTGTAAATGCTATGACCTGCCAGAAGAGCTCCTGATGCCGAGGAAGTCGAGCCGGAAACTGGTAAGTTATATTTTTTCACCATGTCTTTATTCTGTCATATTCAGGTCTCCTCAATACACTTTCCAAAGAAGCATCGTAGCAGTTTCCGCTGATGTTGGAGGATGGCAGTGCAACAGACACAATTGCGATGGTGTTCAAGTTCCCTGTGATTGTTCTTAGATTACTTTGAATGTGGCTGAATTTTTCCACGGCTGGTCTTTTTCAAGTTTATTTAGAAAAAATAATTTACATCAAGCGGAAATTTATGGTCATAATACGTTAGGGAATTTATATATATATATATATATATATATATATATATATATATATATATATATATATATATATATATATATATATATATATGTATCTATATATATATACATATATTGTCATATAAATATGAATATTATTATAATCACCAAAAACTGTTCTCCCCTTTAGAGCGAATGATGCTAGGTTAGTAGCCCCCTGCCCTTTTCTTTCACCCCAACTGATGGTGCTAGGTCGACAGGCGAATGTCAATCCATAATTGAAAAACGGACCTTGCTGATGCGAGCCCAATGCTTTGCCACTGACATGCTGCACTCATATATATTGATGTGTTGATGCAGTCCATCTCAAAACCAAAACAGCTAATATAAAATGCTCCACTAACCAGGGGTGGCATAGAGAAGACACAACACAAAAGTAACTGCTACATTCATACTTTTATGTTTTGTGGTATATTTCCACAAAATTAGCCACTTCATACACTTACACAGAGGGTTCATCAGCAGAAGATTGCATTTCCTTACACACAATGCTTCATTCTCTATCATGCACACCTCACGCCCTCACTGGATATGAAAGCCTTTCATTTCCAGTGTCTTTCAGATGAAACTTGCCTTGTGCTAGGATGGGCTCCCACTCCTAGAGCAGCTCGTCAAGTTCCTCTCCAGTGCCTTTTTCATCTCACCTGACCAACCCGTTTAACACTTCTGATTTTTGTTCTTACTCTAATCTTTTTGCCATTTCCTCCAGGTGTTTCCTTATTTTCAACCTTTCAATTTTATGCCAAATACACTACACAGTCATTTCACCTGAACAGTTTTAGCCCTTTTTTTATTTGCATTCAAAATCTGCACTCCAATTCCTTTAAAAAGAGTTCAGCAATCCATCATACATTCCAGCTTTGAGTATCATGGACAATTTAAGTCTCTTTTCAGTCTTTTGCACACCCTATGCCACCTTTCTTGATTCACCTGCTCTGCAACTCGCCTCTTTCATCCTAGCATCATCCATATCTATAGGAATCAATCATTGCCATTCTTCCACCACCCATTATTAATATTCATTACTTCTTGTTTTCTTGTACCCTCATAACTTTACTCTTGTAAATACCTTCGGACTCTTTAACTAGTTCCTGCAGCTCCTATTCACTATCCCAAATCTACATTCTGTCACCTGTGAGCATTAGCCATTCCACACGCCATTCATGACTCATTTCCTTACCCTATAACTTTGCACCTGCATCTGCCATCCCTTCTCTTAGTTCTTGTATCGCTCCACCCATAAAGATTTTGAACAGTCAGGAAAACATATCACACCCTTAACCCCACCTTCAAGCCAAAGTGGTCACTCTTCCTTCTACATATTCTAACATTCCACACGTCCATCACAAAAACTTTTAATTGCTCTTGAACACCTATATTCTGTACCATACGTTCTTAACATCCTCCATATTGCTACCCTGTCCAATCCATCATAAGTTTTTTCTAGATCCAAGCAAGTCACATATAGCTTTTTTTCTTTCCTTTCAAACATCTCGCATAACTCTTCCATATCAAACACTTGCTCCACACACACTGTCTTCCATATATAAACCAGCATTGTTCTTCCCCCATGAATCATTCGCATCTTACGCTCTAAATCAAACCTTTACATCTCCCTTAGTAAACTGGGTGATGTTATGATATTCTTACACCTGTCGCCTTTACCTTTATACAATGGAACCATTATTCCTCTCATACATCCCTTAGGAACCTTTCCATCATCCAGACATACCTTGCAAATCCTGTTCAGCCAAAGTGCGGTGGCATCTTGCAACGCCAGTAACCCCTGGTGTATTCCATTCTTCCAGCTCTTAATCGCTGTCCTTGCATCTTCAACAAAAATTTTCAAAAACATTCTCACGCGTGCGATTACCCTTCTGATCCTTGCTTCATTCAGTTTTGCCTGGATTCTGTTTTACAGATTCAACAAACCTTCAAAACAGTGCAATTTACATGCAGTCAGCAAATTACCCGAACTTTTACAATGTAAATTTGACTACTTAGTAGAGTACTTTAAGATAACTCCTGTTCGTACGATATCCAAAGGGGACAGGGCCCACGGTTAAATAATTAAGTAAACATGGCATCAAGTTTTCAGATCCAAATCTGAACGGTTGTTGAACACTATTTATAATCTATTATTGCATTACTTTCCTGGGTATTGAGTTGGTCAAGAGAACAACGCTTGTTGGAGTACTAACACTGGAGAACTGTTGGACCTTTCTAGAATTAACAGTATCCTTTCTTGTTTCCTAATCACCGGCAGTTTGGTCCTACATCTGGAAGGATTGTATATTTAACACCAACTCTCATCGAAAATCACATCCTCTACCAAAAAAAGCTCATATGCTAGCTATTATAACCATTTTAAAAGAGACTTTTCCCCACTGGCAGAGACAGTACGTTGATGCCACTTCTTCGACGTTCTTTTAATTCTAAACCTGTCAAGAGAAAACGATTGTGTTTTATTGCAATAAGAATAGTGTTAGGTATTTTCGGACATGTATACTCTCCCGCTGAAATTCATTTCGTTCATAAATCATCGTCGATGTTAATGTAATTTAGAAACGTGGCATATGTTTTTACAGGTGCTGCCAATAATTCCTGTCAGCTTAAAGCAGGTCATTTTCGGGATGGTTAAGCCGTTTAATCATAATGAAGGATTATTCTCTTAAAGACGAGTTCTGCCTGGAGCATCCCGAGAAGTAGCTTGGAACGTTTACAAGTACTTCATCACGGAAAAAAAGAACAACGGTCCCTTATACGACGTTTCAAAAGCAGCTAACGTCTACTGGAGCAACGAAGCTTAAATCGACTATTCATTGTATTGTTAAAGAAGCTGAAGAGACGGAAGAATATGAAACTCCTGTTTTCCCACAGAAAACACGCTTAAGATCAAAACCGGTGACAAACTTAGATGACTTTGATAAGTGTGCTTTACGAAAGACAGTGCTAAATTTCTACCTCAGAGAGGAAATTCCCACACTCGAAAAATTTTTGTTTGCATTTAAAGAAAATATAGGATTCAGTGGATGCAAGGAATCATTATGGAAAATATTAAAACAAATTGGGTTTAGATACGGAAAGGTGAATGGAAGAAATTTTCTCATGGAACGAACAGATGTGGTCAGTGCACGGACGAAATTTCTACGGACAATGAAAAAGTTCGAGAGGATGGATATAAATCCGTGATTTATGTCGATGAAACTTTTATTATCACAATTATATGACTTCGATAACAGCGAAGGAACAGTAATAAAAAACTATAATAGATGACGTAACTCAAAAACATTGCTCAGTACAGCATCCAAATAAACGAAATATAGGTTTCCAATTTTCTTGCATTTACCATTTTCATATATTGAAAATTTTTTTTATCTAAAATTTAAGTGGGACAACAAAAGTTCATTCACAACTTTCTAATATAGTACACGTGCTTGATAACAGGCGCAAACAAAGAGCTTGAAGTCCGAAGGTTAATCCAGGATTTACAAAGTCAATTTAAGACAACATTAGGTATTCCCAAAGGTAATCGGCTTCTCTTGACAGATGTAGGATTGAAAGGACATCCTTCTCTGTCAGAGGGCAGTCTCTCTTCCTAAAATGGTCATACTATAGTAGCCTACCCAGTATTAAGGGGTCTTAAGAATATCTCAGATTTCATTTTACCAATGATGAGAGGGTGGTCTCATTTAGCAACATTTTTTCTGTTCACTTGCACTCAAAATTTAGCTCACTTTGCACTGTAACCTTTATTCATGATTTTGTTTCAAAAACAAGACATGATTACAGTAGTATGCCTTTATAGGCTCATAACTCTTGAATTATGTCTCTATGAAGACATCTGCTTAAAAATAAGGAATGGACTTCATTCCTTTCTTCATGTATCTTGATTTTAACCACGACTCAGCTATGTTTTCAATTATATGTCAAGAGATCTAAATAAGGAAAAATCAGTGTCAAACACAGTGTGGCTTCATTCTGACCTTGATAATGTAATGATCCAATAAAGCACTCCACTTTTTAGTTACTATTGTGATAAAACAAATTATTGAACACCCATCATTACACATTCTGGACCTGTTTATCTTGAATTAACATAAAAAATTACTGACAAATTCTTTACTTCTAAGCCTTCAAATTGCCATTACAAAATTTCTTGTTATACCACCTACGAGGCTATGACTGTTATTCATTTCTACCTCCTGCTCCCAATCACGCCTAAGTATTTTCTATCAGGACGTGTTGTACTTAACTTCAAGGGAAAACTTTTTTCATATTAAGAACAAATTCAGATATTTGTCTCCAGAAATGACTGGTCCTATGCCAAAAGTTGTCAACAACTGCTATTTCAACCTTCTTCATCCATTCTGATGGATTTGTAGCTTACTCTTCTACTAAAACCATTGTTTTCCCAATTATTCCTGATCTTCCTACTGTCTGTTTCTAATCTGGCGCTACCCATATAACCTATATTCATGAGGCTCATAAGGTTCTTGCACCCTTGGAGGTCAGCTACCCACAACTCCCTGGATCATATTCTTGTACAGTTTGATTAACGAAATTGCAAAGTGACTCTTGCTCCTCTTAGTATTTTTTGCAACTCACTGAATTCTGCTCTTAGACCCCTTCTTGGCAACATACATTGGTTTAACCAATGAAAACTACCATATAGTAACAATACATTATCACTAATGTACTGTACTAGGAATTTTTTCAAATGTAGAAATCATTTCCCCCTCTTTCAAGTCACTGGTAAGAATTCACTGTCCATCTTACTGACAATTAATTACCATTGTGGAAGGATTCTGGAAGATCTCTTGCCAGTGTTTTCTACATCTCTAATGAGTCTATAAAATCACTCCTGGCTAAATAACTGATGTCTGTATTTCTTCTTTTAGCCCTATTGCCATTCCCTCTCAGTCTTGGATTATTTACTCCTCACCTGCCAGCTCTGCTCTTGAGACCATATTTAAATGGATATCAAATAACACAGTTAGATTCAGTGCTTCCTAAACAGTTCCTAACTATTAATAGAATCTATAACTTTTTTTGTTGTTTGGTTGTTCATGTCACTTCAAGCTTGTCTTGAAGTAGCATTAATGCCTAAACATTACTAAATTTTAGTAGGAAGAATGTGCTTTATTGAGATTTCACAAGTTTTAAATTTCAGTTATTGACTCTACCAGGTTTTACTACCATTTCTATTTCAAAAACTTTCATAACTCGTAGCTGACACCATGCCCTCGGGTATGTTCATTCAGTTTGTGTAAATTAAATTTCCGTTATAGGATGCAGGATTTGCTGTTATTTTAAAGCTGAGTTCTTGCATTTTATTGGAGCAAGTCTAATAGAAAACAGGAAGTGATTCAGCCAAAGTGACAAGTTGAAGTTAGTGAAAAATGAGCTAAGGAAGGTTGCTGCAAAACAATATACAACAAAAGACTGACTGAACATTTTTTGCACCATGATATACATTAATTTTCAAATGATATGGAATACTTTGCTATTTATAGAGCTACTTTGCAATAGCACACAAAAATCAGATGAACATCACTGCTTTTTGTATGACAGAGAGAGAGAGAGAGAGAGAGAGAGAGAGAGAGATTGCTGTGCACAAGTGTGTTTGCTTTATAGTTACTTCCATCAAATGACATTTATATATATATATATATACTTTGTATATATAAATATATACATAAATATATTTATAATATATATATATATATATAAATAGTATATATATATATATATATATGATACTGTAAAGGACCTCATTCAAACTGGATGGTATCTAATGGTGTATTTATTCATATAAATATATTATAATATTT
The DNA here is from genome assembly GCF_040412425.1 of Macrobrachium rosenbergii. Classification (NCBI taxonomy): domain Eukaryota; kingdom Metazoa; phylum Arthropoda; class Malacostraca; order Decapoda; family Palaemonidae; genus Macrobrachium; species Macrobrachium rosenbergii. The sequence continues at coordinate 1,737,081 of NC_089777.1, read as the reverse complement.
CTTGGATAAACATATCCACATTATCAATATATATCCGTATATATATATATGATAATATATATATATATATATATATATGTTTGTCATATATATAGATATAATATATATATATATATAATAAATATATATTATATATATATATATATATATATAATATATATATATATATATATTATATATATATATATATATTATATATATATATATATATATATATATATATATATATATATATATATATATATATATATATATATATATATATATACACACACACACACACAATGAAGGCAGGGGAAGCACACCAACAGGTCAAGAAAGTCATATTTGTTCAGTTGCAACGTTTCAAAGCCAACCAGCAGGCATCATTTTCAAGCTACAAAGTAATAATACCTAAGTAGTACAATAAAATTAAGTGACAAATATTAAAATACACAATATAAGTTACAATAAAACAAACACAGCTAAAAATATGAATAAGAACCAACCATTGAGTGTGGAGGCAGAGGAAGGACTGACCAAAAACGTAAACAATTCACGGGAGATAAACAGGTGTAAAGGTGGGTCTTCAGTGAGGGGACCAGTTTTTTTTTATAAACAATGATTCATTAATTGTTAAAAGCCTATGATTGGAGACTCTGCCCAAACCGTTAAAGTCTTTGGTTTATTTGCATTTATCGGTATGATCCATGCGTTGGAAAATTCGGGATTTGAAAGTTTAGTACCAGTTCTATAGCTCACAGCCCTATGACTGTCGACTCGTACCTTAAGTAACCTGTGACGATCCAATATAGGTTCTTCAATTACACTGAGTACAAGTAAACATATATAACATTAACACGAGGCCATTAATGGATCCAAACGGTCTTTGAAGCTGAAAAGGCTACCGATATTCAGTGGGTTTGTGGGTATAATTTTGATTTTCATGGCAGGGATATGACCGGATATTAAAGCTTGGAGTTCTTTATGAAAGGTTGTATCATGAATTAAAGGAAGACTGGAATAGAAAGGTAATTTAGGAACGTGAGGAGTAGGATGACGTGGAACAAAAATTTTATTTAAAAATTTGGAGATGTGTTTAAAGAATAAGTGGGTGGGAAAGCAGTTGCTGTTGAAATATTTTTGCAAGAACGTGATTTCATTGTGGAAAGCTTGCCAACTAGAGGATAAAGCAAAGGCTCAGTGAAGCATGGTTAATAAGGCATTAATCTTAAAATCAAGAGAACAAAACTATAAACATTTGTATGAAGACCAGTGAATGTCTCTTTTTTAAAAACAGAAGTAGCGAAGCCTTGAGATGATTGTGTTATTAGAATATCTAAAAAATGTAACTGGTTGTTGGTTTCGTGTTCAGTCATGAATTTAATATCAAGGTGAAATGAACTGATGAAACCAACTTCTAAAAAGTGCAAACGTGTCTTCTACATACCACTTATAAAATAGTGGATGGTAACTAAGGGGACAAGTATCAAGCATGTGCTCTTCCAGCGAGCACAAGAAGATGGGTCCAAATGGAGAGCCCATAGCCATACTATCAATTTGTGAGTAAGAACAACCGTTAAAAACAAAACCGGTGTCCCACACAGCTAAATCTAAAAGTTAATTGAAATTGTTCTTACAGAACCCATTAAAAACTCTTGTCCCCATTACTTGGGACTATCTCCGATTTTCACTTACAGTATATAATATAACAGTATATAATATAGATATGTTAACGATGTTTTAGCTGTTTTACCTGCTGGTAGGCTACTGATGTAAATGACTTTTCTGGTTTTGAAACCATAACCGGGTACCATCCATTAAATTTACTTTAGAATTATCAAATTGCTTCCCTTTCTTAGATGTTTTAATACATAGAGAACCATTTCAATGCAAATTCAGTATTTATAGGAAACCAACCAACAACTTAACTTTTGGTCCACTTCTATTCAGGCCACCATCTTAATAACAAATATCAATTTTTTCTTCTTTGTTTTTATGAGCATTGCGCATTGTTAGTCCCAAGTATTTGGATCAAGAAATCGAATACATAAGAACAATAGGGACAGGTTTATGTTACCCTTCACATATACTAAATATTCGCTATAATAAAGCTCACAAAAAGTTTTATAGTGAAAGTAACATGAAGAAAGAAACCCCCTAGAACATTCTTAGCCTGCCTTATTTTAGTGGTTTTGAAACCATAAAGTCATTGTTAAAATCTTTTAATATCAACCTGGGTTTTTCCTATAACATGCTAAAAGGAATGTTATTAAAAAATAGCCCTAAAGAAAGCAACAACGTAATATGCAAAATTCCAAGCTTGGACTGTCCTTTTTATATCGGTCAGTCATGCAGTGAGAATTAAACAGCATTAGTATTCTGACAAAACTTGGCAAACATCCAGTACAATATTCATTCATTTAAGTGAAAATTCTCACAGGATAAACTGGACTGGCAGTTAAGTGATTGCCAGACTGAAAGATTTCTCTTCATGAAATCTTTTAAAATCTGCTATTACACAGACTTCCAGTTATAATTTTAAACTTAGCCCTGGCATGTGTTATTTGGACCTCTGCATTACCAAAGTGTTCAAGTATGACCTTAAAGATAAAATCACCAACTTAATTACTGAATAATTACCTTATATATTTTCTATGTATTCGTATGTTTAATAGTTTTTAAAAATTTTTATTTTGCAAAAATTTTTATTGTTTACCAAAAGGAGAATATATTAAGTGTTGTACTTTTATAAACATATGTAATCAGCTTATTCATTCCAAGGTCATTTTTGGTGGTCAGTCTTTTCACCTGTATTATCCTTTAATTGACTCCTCCCTGCTTCCGAGCCGTTAGGCCTAATCTTTTGTAAACCTTTTCAAAGATTTAGCCTGGTTTTGGTAGGACCATTAATTCTTCAACTGTTGGATTGCAGGTGTATCTGTTTCATTTATAACCCCCATCCTCATGGGATATCTTTATGTCATCTGTCATTTATACCAGCTTTCTTGTAAACTTATGTAAAAATTCTTGAGTTTATGTATAATATATAAATATATATAATTATATATATATATATATATATATATATATATATATATATATATATATATATATATAATATATATATTTATATATTTATATATATATATATATATATAATATATTTAATATATATATATATATATATATATATATATATATATATATATATATATATATATATATATATATATATATATATATATACTGTATATATATTGTAATAACCACTCTGCACACTTGAAAACTTCCTTGAAGGAAGCATTCCAAAGAAAGTTAATGATGTACTCAACTTTTGGATGCCATGCAACTTGGGAAAGGAGTGAGGGTCTGCCTTTTTAATGAGGGCCACTAAAATAATTCTCAGGCCATGTAGAGGGAGAGTGGTTTGTTTGTGCTAAGGTGCAGGAAAAATACAATCATCTGGGATGTTTGCTGTGACATCTAGGTAAACCTTAAATGCTTAACCAGGCATAATATTTTATGTGACATACTAAGTTCCTTTATCAGAAAAGGGATTTTCCCTTTAAAAACGTCCTCATTCTTGGCCAGGAATAATAGGCCAGTAAACAACAGTAAATGATAACTAGGTGTATGAGTGGTAAAATGTTGTCCTTGTCTAAGAGAGCCCAGTACTCTAATCTGAGCTCCAGATGCCAAAGCAGTCAACCTTGCAGGAGCTGGCCTTTGCAGTACTGTATAAAAGACTGGAGAATGGAATTAACATTTTCCATATTAGAATCAATTCCAGAACCATAAGGCAAGGGTTCCATCAATGTTGCCTTGTATGCCATGATTGTTGAAATAATAAGGTGCTTGACCTCAAAAGATGAAAAATGTAAAACTGTCTTAACAGGTTGGGTTCTCAGTGTGGAAGTAACCTAACCACATTTTCCATGCTGACTGGTGTGTTGGAGAGATGAAGTCAGTAGTTGCTACACTAGGTACCTGGCAATGTTAGGCAAATAATCTTCACAGTAGACTAGATTTAAAATTCCATTTGAAGGTCACTGCTCAGAAAGGAGGATGCTTAGGTGACTTCTCCTCCTCCTGTCTGGGACAGAATAATGGATGGCAATAGAATTTATTCTCTTATCTGCTGTTGAAGAAATAAGGAACCAATGACTGTTTGGCTAATTCAGGACTACTAGGCAAGTGGTTCTGTTGAAAGCTAGTACCTGTAGATTGTTCAAAGCTTTTGAAATCTGGGACAATGAAGGAAAAAGGTATATCATCCTCCATTTGTTCCAGTCTTGTAGGAATGCATCTCTTGCTATTGCCTGAATGTCCAGGTTCAGAGACACATACACTGGAAGTTGATGGTTCTCGCACTGGCAAACAAGTCCACTGCTGGATTGCGTAAGCATGTTACCAATTACTGACTTGAGAGAAGCTCAGCATGAGCCTAACCTCTTGATATAAGACATTGAAGTCGTATTGTCTAGGACAACAAAATGTTGGTTTCTTTTGGAGGTTTCAATTTTCTGAGATAGAAAGATAGCCAATAGCCCCAGGCCAGGTGACCATCTTCCCCCTAACTGACAGTCCTCTCAATATCCTCCCCAACCTTTCAAGGAGGCATCTGTATGTATTATCACTCGTATGAACGGTGGAGTCAGGTCAACCTGTTTGCCAGAGACCCCTTCTAGATCCATGGACAGAGTATCTTCCCATTTTCAGAAGAAGGCAATCTCAAAGCCTTTAAACCCTACAGTCACAATTTCAGGATTAGATCTACCATGGACCCTAAGTGTAACAGGCCCAGACTTCGTTGCAAGTTGTCATCAGGAAAAGCTGGGCTGTGCAAGGAATCTTCTCAGATCCTTCCTTATTCTGGTTTGAGTGCTGTTGGGAAGAGACAGCTATCTGCAAAGAGTAGCACAACAAAGTCCCAGCTTCAGAAAAAGTCTGCTGGATGTAAGGTGGGGACTTGTTCCTATTAACCTGTTAAGCATCCGCCCCGGATGAGCTCGCTGCTAACGTACCGTCACGCTTTTTCTTGCAATTAGCGGTCATATCACTGATGATAGTTTTTCAAAGTTAATATTAATTTTTATGCTTATAATTCGTACTGTAGTTAAGAGTAGGAATTTTATTAAATGATGGGATAAAAAACTATTAATACTACTATTATTTTATTTCATAAGACTACAAAATACTGAACGAAAAGTGTTATACATACATGCACTATTATTCTTTTGTATGCCAATCTCTAAAGCAAGGGACTACACACAATCCATCTATGTACTCGTGATTGTGGAGACAAATGTTCTACATTCTCATCTAGAAACTGATTTGCAAATCTGTTTGTTTCTTTCACGAGGTAATCAATGATTTCATCATCAAATTATTTCTCAAAAATTCTAATGGATTCTCTTTATCCTCAACTGAAAATTTCATGCTGGGATCAGCAAGAAAAGTAAAGGGATCTCTCTCTCTCTCTCTCTCTCTCCCTCTCGGAGTCCAGTCACTCGGCAATGAGAAGTCATCTTCACTTCCATATCCGGAAGAAAAGTTTGTTTCTTCAATATCCTCATCATGGAGGATTCAGGACTAGAGCTCTCATCATCAAATATGTCTTCAGTATCAGACACCTCGTCTAGGATTTGATTTATCTCACCTGAAGACATACGCCTCCTCTTTGTGACATTCATTGAGAAAGACGTCAAGGTAATGTTGTCTCAAAAACCCCCAGTACTGAAAAAAAATAGTCATCTAGGCATCAGCGACCAACTGGAAAGAGTTGCCAGGGAGGAAATAAGTCATCAATTACAGCTTACATGTTCTGAGGAGTGTTGCAAATGATGTTCCAACATTTTCCATACCAGTAAACGTAAAGGGCTGACAGCTTGAAAAGCAGAGTTAAAGTCTTGAGCTGTTATACCCTTGAAGGCGCTACGAGTAGATCCTCAGAAAAACGTGCTTGATGTGGGTGGCAACAAGTTAAGCAAACTTTTGACTGGAGTTGGTCAACTACCACTCTCAGGTTTCATCAGCACACTTCTCTGATGGCTCCCCAGATTAGACAATCATCTAGGTGGCCACCAGTTAAAATACGTCATTCCTGAGCTCCCATAAAATAAGTACAGTACATATATATAAAAATTTACGCAAACAATACATTTGTTCAAATCTGATGGGTCATGGATCACCCTTCAACCGGAGGAATGCTTCTTGGGGATGCTGAAGAGTGGTGGCAAATAAAGCTGTTATTATGGCCCCCCTTTTAGAAGAGGTTCTGGATTTTGAAAAAACTACTTTAGGGGAGAGGAGTGTGAGACCATCTCTACCCTAGCCCATTCAAAATTATACTAAGTCTTCCAAGGGAAGGACTTCTGCATGTTATGCTGTAGAAGACAACCCCAGCCATGCAAGTCCTATAGGGCTCCACCTCTTCCCTTCTTTGTGATATGCAGTCCAGGAGTCGATTTTTCTTTTCCCTGGTAGGAGTGCTGATGCTATTGTTGTCCTTTCTTCTGTTGTCAGAGGGGTCCTTTTTAGTAGTGACTGGAGGCTTTTACGGCTCTGATTCACACCAAGCTTTCTTAGGCTGAGGAAGAGGAAACTCTCAAGGATATTGTTTCTCAGATTCCCCTTTTCCAATTACAGTATATATATTGTGCAATTCTGTTGTCGGGCTCAGTTAATGAATTGTGCGACAACAGACTCTTCAAAAAGGGTCCTAACAGATAGGAGAATAATGAGCTAGGGAGTGAAATGTTGAAGCCCACCAATGCTTCCTTTCAAGCCTTAATGCAACACTCAAGAAAGTTGCAGAGTGCTCCGTATAGGGTCCACATAAGTGTTTTGGCTACTGCAGTGAACTTTGTTCTGGAAGACTCTGGAGGTTTTTCTCAGGGGTCCCAAATTGCTGGGTAGCCATATCCAATGGGATCTTTTTCCTCTCGTAAAGGAAGAAAAATGTTGCTCATTCCTTTGTAGCATTATCAGATGCTGGGATGGTGGAGACAAATGGCTTCATTTCAGCCATAAACTCTCGTTTCCCGAGACAAATGGCTTCATTTCAGCCATAAACTCTCATTTCCCAGTCATCACAAAATTCTGAAATTCCATCTTCACTGATTGATTGTTTCAAAAGTGAAGAGACAGATGGCTGATGCCTCCCAGAGAGGTTATTGGTTCTGTAAAATTGTTGTTGTACCATATTTTCCATTAACCTGGAGAAAAGTTGCCTCTATGGCTTTCATTAATATGGTTGCTTCTGTTTGGCTTTCATTGCTATATTATTAGGCAGGGTAACTGTCTCCTTCAACAGTTTTTGAATTCCTATTGAAGGAGGGACCAAGCACCATTCAGCTTGGGAAAGGCCACTGCCATGAAATTCTATATGCTCAGCCTCAATCAGTTTTCCTTTTATTAATGAGGTATTTCCATCCAGTTAAAGGATGCACATTGAGGTGTCTCGCCAAAGGTTATCAGTATCATTCTCAGGGGCAGGTATTGCTGCTTGTACTACATTCTGACTTGAGGTTTTATTGTCCGACTTGGTCTTTTTATTATTACCAGAGGTCTGGGAGTGAGTAGGCTGTCTCTTCTTATCCATTCTGATTTCAGTGGGGATCTAGACAACTAATTAAACCTCTTTTCGGGCTTGGGTTATTTATTACCCTGCTCCCATGACCTAAGATTTTTGGTGAGAAACTTATCCCAGCCTGGACAGGCTGTGCAGCCTCTCAATCCTCTAGTAGGTTGAGACATTTTTAGATATGACACCCAATTCCATATCTTGGACAGAGCTGAATTCCTGTTGGGAATCATGGATACCATCTCTAAGCTGATGCTCAGTAGCAAGTCCCCAAAGGAGTTCCATTCTCATGGGGTCATCCTTGATACTGTTCATGATTTCCTTCCAGGATTCTGAAAGTGCTGAAAGCGGAATTTTCCCGTCAGGGAAGCCTGAGTGAACTGACAGAGCCAAGGCAGTCGTATCACCACTGCCTGGCAGCATAGAAAGTACAGCAAGCTGAATTTCCTGTTAGGGATGCCTGCATGAAGATTAGCCAAAGCAATTTTATCACCATTGCCTGACATTATAGAAAGTACAGCAAGAGCAATTTCCTATAAGGGAAGCCTGCATGAACTGATGAGCCTAGGCAGTCATATCATCACTGCCTGGCAGCATAGAAAATACAGCAAGTGGAATTTTCCTATCAGGGAAGTCTGCACAAACTCACTGAGCCAAGGCAGAAGCCAAGGCAGTCGTATCATCACTGCCAGGCAGTATAGAGAGTGCAGCAAACAGAATTTCCCATCAGGGAAGCCTGCATGAACTGATGGAGCCAAGGCAGTTGTATCACCACTGCCTGTCAGTAAAGAAGTCCAGGACAAATCACTACCCCCTTAGAAGGTACAGACACTTCAGATGGGGTTGAGGGGATCCTATCAGGGTCCCCTCAATACAAGATTGCTGCTGGGGGAGTACGGTGGCCCCACGTGGTAGGCCTACCTCACGAACAACTTTCTCCGCACGAGAAAAACCATGCGGTCGCCACGTGGCTGAGTGAAACACGTTTCTCGTGATAATGTTTGATGTAAATATCTCCAACATTGCTATCTCCACCTTTCATGTATTATCATTCTGTACATTATTATGCCAGCTATTCAACCATATATACAGCATCTATTTTATATTCAAATGTTTTACATCTATGCAACTGTCATTTTGCATCTGTGAAGAAACACAGATGCCCTGAGTTGATCCCCTTCACTATCTGTCGAGAGGTCAGGGACTACTTTGCATCTCACACGAGCCGTTGACCTTTGTGAATTTTGAATGAATAAATTAGTAAGTTTCTGACCTGCACTTTCGTTTGTACTTAGCTCACACTCCCAAGACAAGACTCTTCATCTCCATCAGTGGAGTTGAAGTGGGAGTTCCTAGAGTCCACTACTTTTGGAATATTAGCCCAAATGTGGATGCCACAGTTTTGCTGGAACGATGTACAGTAGTTTCCTTTGTCCATACTCTTATTGAAACCAATAACTAATAGAGACAGCTTGAAAATGAGCTCTTTCATCATTTAAACTTGCTGCCAAAAGCATGCGGCATACTTCACACGTGTAGCCACAAACCAAATTCTCCTTTATTCCTTCAGGGGCTGGCTAATGACAGGTAGTTATGAGCCATTTCCACAGGCAAAAAGCAGCCTGAGGAATTCGCTGTGGTGCAGGTAATGTGTAGGTCCTGCGTAATTGTGGCCCAGTAGTGATAAAAGGAACAAATGTTTAATAAAAACTACTTGGTGTTAGGCTACCTGTATCAATGTATAGGCTCCAAACACTTCAAATTAACTCAGATCTACATGGCTACAAGTGCATGTCAGTAGTATGATGTAAGGAAACATGCCAAATGGGTCATATTTATAAAATAGTAGTAATGTATTAAAATATTAATTCACAATTACTACAACAACATTGTCTGTAAGGATTTACTCACAAATTCTTCTTAACTCAATTAAGATAAAACTAAATGGATATTCATACTGTGTATTTCTACACATTTCATAACCTTTGATTACCCGGTCTGTGACCAAGCACCAGGTAAAGGTTATGTAGTCTATAGGCTATGTTAGTTGGTACATACATAAAATCAATAATTATTGGAATTACTGTACCAAAAATATATAACATCAGTATCTCTAAGATTTAACATTTTTTGGCAAAGCTCACCATTACGAAAAAGTACTTCTGTATTCCTTTAGGAAAAAGACAAACGTCACAGTTTTCTCAACACCTGTGATGTCACTACAGGCGGAATAATACCAGTTGGAAGTAGATCCGCATGAATGTATTTCCTTTTAACACCTGAAAAGAACCTCAATATTAAGGATAACTGGGGAACTGTATTATCATAAAACCATTAGTTTGACTATAAAATACTACAAGGGAAATACTGGCCTTTAGTAAACAACAGGGCTCATAATATGTCAAACACGACTGGGAACTATAATCACGTCTGTGTTTCGTAAACAAGAAGTTGGGCTAACCTGATTTACCCTTTCGGTAACCTCAAATTATCTATCAGTGTTAAAAAGGTCATTGCATAATAACTTTCAATAACAAAATTGTCTGATATTGCCTTAATGCTAATTGTCACTTTGTCAAACAAGAAAAAGCAGCACGGCAATCACAGCGTAGCCTAGCAGTCTATTCCTAACTTCTCACCTTGCAAGAGGCCTAGTGGCTTCCATTTTAAACAAATATAAGCCTGCCCATTAAAATTTCAAGGAAATGAAACTTTTCACTGGGTCTTAAAACTAAGTACTTAGCTTGATTGGAGAAATGATGCTCGAACAATGCATAGTCGAATATGATTTCTGGAGCATAATCTAGGGGTAAGCGAACTCTTGGACAGACCAGAGTGTAACGAAGATGGCCACTGACTTATGTTGTTGTCACTTCTGTGTGGGTGAGACACAGTCATTGTAGGACAGGAGATCGAGCTCTCTTGTCCTGAGTCCTTTATATTCTATTATTACTGCGCCAGCAAGCACTATTCTGGCAGAGACCAACTAAAAGATAATTTTTTGTAATTGGCTGGTCTGTCTTATGGAGCCCTGGGGAAACCATAAGAGTGTAACTCCTTTGAGGACTCACAGTGGCTACGCTGTCAAAAATGCATATACTGTATATACGGTGATGTTCAACACACTACCTCAGCGAGTAACTTGTGATTCACCTTGAAGTTTCTTTGGAAGACACATTGACGTAGTTTATGATGTACATATTTACAGAATATATAATAAGACTTAGTGTTATTCATATCTCAGAGATTGGATTGCAATGACACATGAATGTGCCATCAGAATCTCAAAAGGGTTCAAAGCTTCATACTGACTTCATTCATTCTGATTAGGAATACTCATCTCATAGCTGAGATATTTCACTTTTGTTGTTCCCTGTCTTGATAGAAAACTTGTCTCCTAGATCTTTTTTTCCTTTGACACAAGGTGTTGGCCTGTTCTCATTTCCAGTAGCCTTGTAAGCCCATGATGCACTTCTTCCTGCATTTTCTTAGTAGAAATATGCAATCATTCCATTAATCAGTTTTATGACATCTTTTCTCTTAACTGCCATGTTTTAGCAGTAGATGCAACCAATTTTCATTATTCTTGCAACCTTCCACATTTCTAAAATCAGGTCTTTTGTTTCCATAGGGGTCAAGAACTCCTTCCTTTTTCCTTGCTAGTTTTCCTTCAGTTTTGAGCTAATTAAGAGCACTGGGCTTCACATCCTACTGACTGCTACATTTAAAAGTGTTTGTAGCTCTTTCTGTATCTTGTCTGTTTTATTATTATGAGATCCTTCACAACATCTTTAGTACATAGCAGCACTTTCAAATTTAGCAGTTATCATTTTTTATTGAACAGTAGTGGCTATTTTATTCAAGGAAATCGGTGATGATAGTGTTATGGGCAACGGGTACTTTTGATTTTTTCTTTCGTTGGCAGGACACAGACGATCTCCACGAGGAAAACACTGAAAATTATCAAGATGATGATGAAGATATGGAATATGACAACCTTTCTTCCTTTAATGAGTTAAATCCTGAAGAACAAGAAGAGGAAGAACAAGCAGAAGTTGATGAGGTGGATGATGCTGAAGAAGATGAAAAATTACACAATAATGATAGTGACTATAATGATGACATTCCAGTTAACTATTACAGGAGGATAAGTATGCAAAAAAGACCCCAGACTTACAGAGTGAGGTCAGGAGGACGCATGGTCAACATACCTCCTCAGCGAAGACCACGTTTGCCTCCTAGACCCTCATCTCACATCACAAGCCCTAGAGCCACATCTCAGCCTCAGCCTAATTCCTTTTCCCAACAACAGGAATCTACTACGCTTGGCACTCTTGATGTTGCAACTCCCCATTATTATTATAATATCTCTCATTATTCGCATCTGTTTACAAATTTCCATCCCTTTCCTCTGTCCCGCATGCCTAGAAGTAACCCAGAAGGTTGATTTATTGTTGAGTTTTAGTTAACGAATTAGGCAGCCACATTCTTGAATGTGACATGAAAAATTTTCTTGACACTTCGGCTACTATTTTACTTTGACACCATCCTATTTTCAAGCTGTTATCAATAAGAGTTGGTACTAAAAATCTACAAAAAATGTGCTCTATGTCTCATTTTATTTAATATTTAATTTTTTGTATGATATTTATATTTATACATAATAAAATACGAACAACCTGTAGCCGCAGGCTGTCTGAAGGATTCATTATCACGCCCTGGTGAAAGAAACCTGACTCACTGTTGACCAATAGGTTGCGGGGGCAGGATAATGAAATCTTCAGACTCATTTCCACAATTATAGTTTGCTGTCTCTATCCAAGACAGTCTTATTTTATTTCTTGTATGTGTTTGTCTTTTAAAAGAACCAAGTAGTCTTTTCTTCTTGTTTTTCATCCTTATTTATGTTCCAAATTTTACTGAGGAAATGTAGTGACATATAAAAGTTTTATATTGTATTTCTGGCTTTCCTTATAGAGGATTTACTCATTGTTTATATTAGTAATACTATTGAGCACCACATCTAAATATTAATGTGCTTGATAAACAAATATTTGTTGTCATTATGTGTAAAATTTCTATTTAGCTGCTCAGGTTATAATATAATAACATATGATGTCTTTATTTAATTGCAAATATGTTAATTATTAAAAAATAAAGATTACAGATTCTCAAAAATGTTTACAGTCCACAGGGCATAATTCTGATATTAATTTTACATTGCCTTCACCATTTGTAGACCATCACCACCACTGCTGCTATCAATATTGCTGCAGCTCTCAGCCTGTCAGACATCAGTCCATACACAAAGTAGCTACCTTCCACCCTTGATTTTCAATGATTACAGTGAAAAGTTTTTTCTTTACTTGAGAGTAATCCTGTTAACCACTCTCTTCCCCCATTGGAAAAAAAAAATCATCCTTGTTTTCTTTCACTAATGAATACTAGTTTGATTGCCTGTTAGAAAGTCTGCATTCCTCATCTCTCCTTTTTCAGCTAATTGAGTGCTGCTGATCACCCCATCCAAACCACTCATCCCATTCCATCCATACTATTCTTTATTTGTAAGATTTGCAAGTTCTGAATTGGGTAGTATGCATTTGCATAGTGACCCTAATCTATGTACATAAAGATTTAATGATTCAGTCAATTTTTAATAACAACATGGAAAACTAGAATCTGAGTTCTAGCCTTGCAGATTTTCTAACAAAATGTAATACAGTTCTACCTTGATTTCGAATGTATCTTTCTTTTGAACAGATACTACCACTGAGCAACTTTGTAAAATCTGAGTCCTACTCTAAGGCATAGGCATGACAGAAATCAATCATAGCTATACTGGTTGGTTATATTTTTCTTCTTCGCAGTGACCCAACAGGAAGAATAAGTAAAGCACATTATTCCAGAATATTGTTCTTGTCTCCTATCACCATCTCTTAACCAGCCTATGGACCAAGGCATTTTCTACACCCTCACAACATTCTTCCAGCAAACAAGGAAGAACTGAGTTCATTCTGAAATGCTAGTCTTGCCAAGGTGGTAAGTAAAGCAGTTTTGAAGGGATTTCAATATGAAGGATGCAAGCAACAACTCTGATGACCGAGATGAGATGTAGAATTTTATTGGCTTTCCTTCTGTATGATGAACATATTTCACAGTGCAATTTTTTTGTATTTAGCATTCATATTTCAAACAGTTTCAAAAGGCATGTTACTTCTTTTATTGGACATTGTATTTCCAAGAAACATTTAAACTTATGCCTTAATAATTTGTTCTGACAAATAAATTGAATACAAAATCCCCTAAATACATCATAACATTAAATACTCCAGTGTGGATAAGTTGATTTCTTGGCTAATTATATTATTTAGATTCTGTATACTTAAAGGATGAACAAAAAATTCTCATTGAATTAATTTACCCATCATTAAAATCTTCCACTTCTTTTCCTGCCAGTATATTTTGAATCAGATCTGACCTCTTTTCCTTGTTTTCTTCTTCTTTCTTTTTTCTTCATTATCCAATCATGACGTGACAGCTTCCCTGAGCGAATCTTTTTCAGCTGTTCCCTGTTTCACAAAAAAACGGAAAAAGTGTGGTTCATAACTTTATATATTTAGAGATGAGACCCAAATTATATTCAAAGAAAAACAAAAGTGCTGAGGACAAAGTATGCACAAAGGGATGAGATAACATTAGATGGAGCAAGGATTAATGAGGTTACATCTTTCAAACATTTAGGAACAATGATATTCAGTAAATATTCTCTTGAGTTGGAATTTAGTGGACAACTGAAAAAAGCAAATCAAACAATGGGGACTAAGATTTGAAATTCAAACACTGAAACTGCAAATAAAATAAAATAATAATAATAATTAGGGAGAAGACCTCCTCTGAGGGAAGTAGCATTGAAATTTAATTATAGGTGCTTCCACAACGCTTAATATATATACAGCCTTCTCTATTCTTCTTATCATCTTTTCATCAGCATGTAGCTGGTATATCAAGTTTCCTAAGGACGTCTAAAGATTTCTTTTGTCTTGGGTTTATTTCCTCTAACATGTTGACAGTGCACTGGCAGTCATCTATGAGTATAAATGCAAGTGAATTATGATATGTGATATACAGGTATTTATAGCAGGCAGGGTGTTTACAGTAGGTGGTAGGTGGGCTGGTCAGTAGGCAAGAATTTTAATTAGTCATAGGTTGGTGACAAAATCTGTCTCTGAGGCATTGAGATCTCCTAGGTCTAACCTGTGTTGCTGGCTGGAGGTAGGTGTTGACTCAGGTGGCCCCCACTGGTGTGGTTGGTTATTATAGGCTATCCAGATGACATGTCATCAGCATCCGGTGCTCTCTCTCTCTCTCTCTCTCTCTCTCTCTCTCTCTCTCTCTCTCTCTCTCTCTCTCTCTCTCTCTCTCTCTCTCTCTCTCTCTCTCTCTCTCTCTCTCTCTCTCTCTCTCTCTCTCTCTCTCTCTCTCTCTCTCTCTCTCTCTCTTGAAGGTGTTTGGTGTTGGTTGATTTTTTATATTTTTTCCTTATGATGGGGAGAAATTCTGTTTCTTTCACCGTATTGATACTTGGGTTTTTTCTAATAATGGAGTGCCTTGAGAAACCGTAGACATCATCAGTCCGGTGTTTCATCTATACAGTAATTTCTATGTTCTTTATAAGCTCAGCTTTTTCTGGTTTTCTGTTGTGATTTTCTCTATAATGGTTAAAAATGGCCCCTTCTTGAAGGTGGCAGGAGAGACACTTACTGTAGATTCTGGTAGTGGTCATCCCAATATACGAGTGGTGGCATCCTTCCACCGGGCATATAAATTCATAGATGACACTCCTTCTCTTCAAAGACGTTTCTGGGGGTGCCAGATTGTTTTTAAGAAGCAGCTGGATAGTTTTCATATTTTTATAATAAATTATGAGGCTAATTTTATCCCCTACAGTGGGGGAAACATTTTCCTCTATTATTTTCCTGATAGCCTTTTCATCCTCTAAATACTTTTGGTGCATGTAATTTTTATATATTTTTATGGAACCCACTTTGGCCGTTGTTGGCGTCATTCGTACTTTCCCAGTGCTAGTTATTTATGGAATATCAGGTTTGTAGTTCAACCATATGATTTGCAAAATTGTTATTGATGAGGATTTGTGTGGACCTTTCAATCTCCCTCGTGGTTTCTCTCCATGTGGAGCAGTGTGTGAGGGCATGACAGACGAAGACATCCACCACAGACCCTTCATACCTGTCTGGGCAATTGCTAGACCCATTAAGGCATAGACCCAGGTTCCTAATTTTTTATAAACCATGCTGGTAAAACCCATTGGAGTCTTCTGTACCTGAACGTCCAGGAAGGGTAGGGCAACATCAACACCACATTCACACTCGAAGCAGAGGACAGGACATTTTTCAAAAGTCCTTCTTAAAGTTTCAAGATCCTCTTCTTTACTGATTCTTATATAGATATCATCTACAGTATGTAACAATGGTATTGAGGAGGGTAGGGGATCTAACTGAAAACCCTTTCCTCTACGACACTTGTAGAAATTGGCAAATAGAACCACTAATGTGGATCCCATTGCAGTAAAGATGTCCTCTGTGGCTGGTGAAAGGGGCCTTTTTAGTGCATGTTTCAAGAAGGGCTTTTAGGGCTTCTTCAGGATGTTCAAAGCCTGTGTGTCCTCACATCTACATACTCTATCGAGGGCATGCTCAATCGTCTCATCGACTGAACTTTCATGAAGAGGCTCTCGACGTCAAGAGAGGCGATAATACCCGTAGACAAACTGTCTCAAAGTTTACGTAAAAAGTCAGTCGATGACTGCAGACAGTACCTATCAGGAATATATGGAGTGAGGAGATCATTGAGTCTCTTCGCAATGTTGTAAGTTGGAGTGGGTGTTTGAATTATAATCTGGTGCAGAGGATTACCAGGCTTGTGGATTTTTATGGTGCTGTAAATATACCCTGGATTAAAGTTGCTCTGGGCAAGGGAAGGCTTGGGGGCATTCCTTCAGGCACAGATCCTCTCAACCATCCTATTGATGTCTCGTCGGATGTTCTCGATGGGGTCTTGATGATTTTTCTGAACTTGGATTGATCAACCAGTATTTGGTCCAGTTTCTCATAATGTTCAGAGGTCTGGATGAGCTAGGGCAGCAGCTTTATCTGCTCTTCCTATCCATAAGCCTGGTAATCCTCTACGCATGATTATAAGCCAAACACCAACTCCCACTTACAATATCGCGAAGGGACTCAATGATCTCCTCACTCCACATATCCCTGACAGGTATTGTCTGCAGTTGTCTACTGACTTTTTACGTAAACCTCAAGAATCTCTGTCTACAGGTACAGTATTATCGCATCTCTTGACATCGAGAGCCTCTTCATGAATGTTCCACTCGACGAGACGATTAAGCATGTCCTCGATAAAGTATATAGATGTGAGGACATACAGGCTTTGAACATCCCCAAAAAAGCCCTAAAAGCCCTTCTTGAAACATTCACTAAAAAGGCCCCTTTCGCCACCCACAGAGGAAAGGGTTTTCAATAAGATCCCCTGCCCTCCTCAACACCACCGTTACATAGACGGCACCTGCATAAGAATTGACAAAGAAGAAGATGTTGAAACTTTAAGAAGGACTATTGAAGAATGTTCTGCCCTTCACTCCACATGTGAATGCAGTGTGGATGGTGCCCTACCCTTCCTGGACGTTCAGGTACAGCAGAATCCAATGGGTTTTACCACCTGAGTTTATAAAAAACCTACAAACCCGTGTCTATGCCTTAATGGGTCCAGTGAGTGCACAGACAGGTATAAAAGGTCTGTGGTGGATGCCTTCGTCTGTCGCACCCTTACACACTGCTCCGCATGGAAAGAAACCATGAGGGAGATCAAAAGGTCCACACAAATTCTCACCAATATCAATTTCGTAATTCGTAAGGCCGAATGACAAAGCCGAGATTCCATTAATAACTGGCACCAGGAAAGTATGACCAACAATGACCAAAGTGGGTCCATATGCACGTAAAATATTTAGAGGATGAAATGGCTCTCAGGAAAATTAGCCTCATAATTTTTCATAAAAATATGAAAACTAACCAGTTGCTCCTTAAAAACAACCCAGCACCTCCAGAAATATCTTTGAAGAGAAGGACTGTCATTTATGAATTTACATGCCCGGTGGAAGGATGCCACCACTCATGTATCGGGATGACAACTACCAGACTCTTTAAGCATCTCTCCTGCTACCTTCAAGAAGGGGCCATTCTTAACCATTCTAGAGAAAATCACAAAAGTGACCAAAAAGAGCTGAGCTTATAAAGAACAGAAATTATAGACCAAACACCGGACTGACAATGTTATGATTTTTCGAGGCACTCCATTATTAGAAAAAACCCAAGTATCAATACGGTGAAAGAAACAGAATTTCTCCCCATCATCATACGGAGAAATATAAGAAATCAACCAGCATCAAACGCTGTCACGAGAGAGAGAGAGAGAGAGAGAGAGCACCCTAGATGCCAATGATGTCACTCCAGCCAGCAACACGTTACACTTAGGAGATTTCAACACCTCACAGACAGATTTCAAAACCAACCTATGACTAATTAAAATTCTTAACTTCTGACCAACCCACCTACCTCCTATTGTAAACACCCTGACTGCTATAAATACCTCTACATCACATATCTTAATTCACTTGCTTTTGAACTCTCAATGACTGCCAGTGTGCTGTCGATATGTCAGAGGAAATAAACCTAAAACAACAGAAACCTTAGTATGTCCTTAGGAAACTTGATACCGTATACCAGCTACATGCTAATGAAAAGAAGATAATAAGAAGGATATATATTAATAAGTTATTACTATATTATTATTATTATTATTAAAATTTCTAAGTAAAGATGCATATTTCTATTATAACGTATATTTCCGTACAAAACATGAATCATGGTATGACAATGAAACTATATCTAAAAGATATTTCTGATGGAAGAAAAAAGATTTACGAAGAATGTTACGAGAAAGAGAAAGTTAATAGTATGTGCGAGTGTCAGCTGTGCTCATGTGGGCACCAGAAGACTTGGAAGACCCGTGCCTACTTGAATGAGAACTTTGAGAAGGGAGATTGGATATGAGTGGAGATTAGTGGAAGACAAAGCACAGGAAAGACATGAGTGGCAGAATTTCAGAGGTCCTATGTGTTGTGTGGTGATGAAGGCGATACTTCTGATGATGTAACTGTGATACAATGCTTCAAGGCATGCCAGCGAATTCTTACTAAGTAAAATAAATATAAATATACCCTGTACTCAGCTTACTCAGAATCTGAATTATAAAGTTAATGCTGGAGTTACTTTGCTTACAATTACTAACCAGCAAATTACATCCATAAAATCAATTATAGCATAAGGCATCCTGCTTGCTGTCACATATACAGTATGACCTAAGTACTGTAATACTAAAATAAGTAATGTTTACAATATTGTTAAAAATCTGCCACAAAATCTTTTCCGTCCACAAACACTTAAAAAAATACATTGGTCAATTGGTATCCTCACAAACATGCAACAAATATCACGACCCAAAAGTAGCTGGGTTAAAGGCAAATTACAGGTGACTATGGACTGTCAAGACTGTCAACGATGCTGCAAATCTAGAAAAATTG
Organism: Macrobrachium rosenbergii; assembly: GCF_040412425.1. NCBI lineage: Eukaryota > Metazoa > Arthropoda > Malacostraca > Decapoda > Palaemonidae > Macrobrachium > Macrobrachium rosenbergii. The sequence goes on along the minus strand of NC_089777.1, from coordinate 1,717,840 downwards.
CCCAAACATACCTTAGACAGTTGCACACAAGTTTTTGTACAAAAGGAATAAAAAATTTTGGTAAAGCAAACTAAATACTTCATCTCTATGGCAGCCACATTTTGGGGAGGAGAAAGGTCATCAATGCTTACCACATCAAACACAGCTGTGGCCAAAGGAAATTCCTACCAAGAAATGAGACAATTCACATCTAAGCAAAGTAAGATCAGGAAGATTTAAAACTGGAGCAGGAGCATAAGGGATTCTGGATTTCATGTTTGGAGTGATCACATAGTCTAACAAATCACAAAGTCTTTTCTCCAAGTTCTTATCAAGTTCATGCGAGGGGTCTATAACAAGTGATGCAGGGACGACAGGAGCTAATTTGGCAGGAAATTCCCAAGGTGGGGAAGAACCAGGAGTATGAACTGTAACCTCAGCAAGAGGATGAGAAAAGCAAAGTCTAAACAAGGATCACGATTGGGTGCAGGTTTTAGTCTCTCAAGGTAAAGGCATCACTTCAACCATGTCTTTATTAACCATCAGAGACAGGCATAAATGCTTAGGAGAATTCTGATCATGATACTTATGATGATGGGTAAAACTCTCATTAGAAGATGCATTTACAGAAACTCACCAATCTTAATACACTACTGCAAGAAAGAACTGAGAGAATGAAATGGACCAGAAGCTGAATGTAGTCGAATATAAATACATCCATGAGAAAGGGAGCATGAACAACAATGAGAACAAGAACACCTTGGTTCACTTCGTTGATATAAACAAGATCAAAAAAGAAGACACAAAACTGATCAAGAGTGCTCAGGGGTTCCACACTGCAACTATGCTCTACAGTTCCAGCTCGGCAAATAAAGACATAAGGGAGAGCAAGGCAGGTAAGGAGAATGACACAATGGAAAAGAGGCTGCTGTGAAATAGAACAGAGATGGATCTGTGAAGGCTGCTACTCCGGAGGGTGGTAATCAGGGGAAAGGCTCTTCACTTGAGAATGCTGAATCTGAACAGGAGAATTGGAACATCTGGAATGTTGGGACCATGGTCAGAAGAACCAGGAGACAAATCATGATTAGTCCGTCGTGGAGAATGCTTACTTGCTCTGTTCTTTACCCTACCAAATCTATCCTTTGGCAAATGATGAGCAAACCAGTCACAATCCCTCACACTACAGTACCAAGAAGAACACGTCAAAGGGCACAGAACCTGACTGCTCTCTGACATACCTTGATTCCCCCATACCTCTAGATGACGGAGTGTCACTGGGCTTACCAGAGGAATGGCTAACAAGAGCAGGGCCATTAACACCATCCCTCCAACAGGGGAAATGCTAAATCTAACACTTTTTTTATGGATCTTCTAAATTTACAAAACTCTCATTCTAAGGGAAAAATCCTATCAACATAATCCTAAACATTACAAGAGGAGCTTTAGGCTGAGGAGGAGGAGAAGGAGAAGCAGGAGTATTATGCCCTTTAAGGCAGGGAGTTAATTGAGACCTATTTTACAGCTAACCTTAGGTTGAAAAGGAACTACACTTTAGATTATTCCCTTTTCCTTTTCTTCTTAATCCTATCATTTTCCCTTCTTCCATCATGTTAGAGATAATTCTTCATCAGCTCCTTGAACCATTCCATACACTATTCACAATGGTACTTAAAACTGCAATCTTTACCCCTACAAGAAATGCAAACATCATGACCAACAACTGGACTAGCATACTAGCATAAAGTTCATTATTAAAGCCTCTATCCTTATGCAATTGTATATGTTCACCTATGCATGGAGAAATGGAAGACATCCTATTCATAATAGAGAGGTAAGTTCATTTCAAATAATAAAAGTATGAGATTATAGATGCAACATTTGAGAGTACAAGAGTAGGAAAAAGGAAGAAAAACAATAAATAGCTGAATGAAGAAATCTGCAGATTAGTGAAAGAAAAATGACTCTTTTGATAATGAAGTTGCAGAACAAAAAGAGATGATCACTTATTGTACAAGAGGACAAATAATTTATTCAAAGTCATGGTGAGTGATGACGTGGAGCAAACAAAAAAGCTTTCAGGTACTCTGAGCAAATACTTTAGGGAGATAAAGTATTCTTTGTTACAGTAAATATTGTACAAAGATAAAGGTTGAAGATCAAATGGATCTTCACAAAATGAAAAATGCCAAAGAATAGATCCTAAATCAAGGGAATACAGTCTTGTGCTGTTCTAGTGTGGATTTTGTAAAATTGTTACTTACGAAGGAGAGAAGAGATGTGGACTTGAAACACTACAGTAGAAGGGTTAGTTTAGTTTTAAGAATGCTTATTGAAGTGACTACTGTACACGTAACATGAATAATTAAAAAGAATGGAGAGGTGACAGAAACTACAGTGATTGCAAGGAAGGTACTGGAAGAGGATGAATATTTGAGCTTTTCTATACATGTACAGGCAATAGAGAGGCTAACTATTATAAAAGTATCTAATTATAAAGGTAACTAAGAATTATAATAGAATAAAATAACATTACTTAGTACTGTATATCCAGGAAGGTGTAAACAAAATTCTGATTAAGAAACTGATAAAATGGTCACTGGTCTGAGCAAAAGTAAGTCAGAAATGGATGCTAAATATCTTTATGGGTGGAGTAATGGAAGAAGTCAAGAAAAAAGACAAGAGATGCAGGCCTAGAGTTTTTGATCATAGACATAAGCAGCAGAGAGAGTCAGAGTGGATGACAGTTATGAACAACTGAGGAAAATAAAAAGAAAACACAGAGACTAGTGAAAAAAAGGCTAGAAATGTTTGCAAGAGAGGAAAGTTGGAAGTGACAGTGAGCAAGACAAAGGTCAAGAGATTAACGGAAACCAGGATGATCAACCAACAAATGTGAACAAGGAGGTTAAAAAAATTGAAGCAGTTCATCTGGACTGGTACATGAGAGCAAACGTAATGGATGCTGGTAAGATGACAGAAAAGAAAGTACAAAATATGCAAAGCTAGGATAGTATCAGGGTCTATGCACAAGATTAGGAAAAGCAGTATCTATGGAAGTCACAGTTGGTGTGAACAAAAGGACTACTGAATCCACTCTTATTTTTCGGATATGAACTGTGAAAGTTGTAAACTAAAAAAAGAAAAAATGGTGACCCATGTAAAGAGCAAGACAACAATCACTGCCACACTATTCTAAGTGTTGAATCAAGGATGAGGGGGGTTGAGAAGGGGACATACCTGCGTTGGTATAAAGCTTGTGTTTGATTTGTTCCTTCTTCTTGAAGGCCTTTAGGGAGTTGTGTTGTACCCCCTGTCATCAAAACAAGGTAGATTTTCTTTGCCTGATGGAAAACAAAGTTAAGATAAACAGGATTATTCAGAAACATAATAGAATGAATTTACAAAAAATATTTTATATTTCATGCATTCAAACAATTTCCCTTACAAATGGTGCCTGGTTTCTTTATTGTCACTCCCAGTTATGTTTTTATATCTGGTTTCTCTTTACAAGTTAGAAGTAACTAGATCTAGGTGTAAATTAGTGAAATTGAGGATTAAAGATGAGTCAAAAGCTCTCTTACTGTGAAGAGTCTCATCTAAACAATCGAAGGCCAACATTCCAGAGCAGCTTTTATGAACCAAAGTTTTGTACCTTCATGTACCACACTGAGGGAGTGAGCACTACTAATAAAAATAAAGATCCATATCTATGTCCACACATTACAAATCTACTTCCACTTACACTGAATAACTGCTCAAGATGGAGGTCACTTATCCTTAGCACTTCATTTTTTATTTCATATTCTTAAAAACTGCCCTTAATTTAGTAATGGGTACCTGTAATCCAATTTTACACTTTATTCCCTGTATAATATTTATACAGGTTATCTTTAAGTAGCTGTTCTGGACCTATGGTACTGAATGCTTTGATAACATCTGTTAGGCTCTGGCAAGGTTGGTATTTGATATTCAGGAGGATGTTGGCGATGTTAATAGTGGTTTCCCAACCCAAGTAATCTTAATTTTACCTTAACTAAAAGTTACAGAATGTTGAGTGTTATCTCATACAACTGACAATAGTATCTTTGGCAATAAACAGTGTACTGATTTTAAGGGCATAGATACAAGACAACCCTAACTTCAGGAATAATACCTTTGGTAAGTGTCATCATGCAGACCCAAGAGTTCCTTTCCTTTCAAAAACACGATGGCACTTTTAGTAATTCTGAAATTAGCATCATTAATGGAAACCATCAGTCAACAACAGTTGGGTCAGGTCAACTTGCCTTTATGAAGATGCAAAGTATACTCTCATGAAACCACCGAGATCAGGAATGGAGGAACAAAGGCAAAGGATTTATCATCTGATAACCACCCTCTAAAATGCACTACTTCAAATTACATCACATTAAATTTACTCAATTGTCTTGATAATGCTAATAACAGGAACATTTTCAGTGCCTTTATCTGTGTATGTTATGGATTTACAACAATGACTTTATTGGAAAAATTTTTGGGGGGAAAATGCAAAATTTTCAAGTATCTCATAATTTCACCTACAAGTTATTTGGGGGGATTTTTTATGTCATTGTATAGTGCAATCATTAAGCTGCAAAATGAAACAAAATTGTGCAATCTACCTTGAAAAGTGTCAGAGTTACGCATGGGTGAAGCACTTTTCTTACAGAAAATGCAACACTAATTCGTCATTCATTTTTCCATATTTTCATTGCTATTATTAAAATTTTTTGCATTGCAATGACTAGGTAATTTATCTAGGTGTGCTACAGATAAAAACAAAGACTTTAATGCAATTAGTTTTTTTTGATAAATATATTTTGGGGGAAAAGTGCAAAATTTTCTCATATCCCATAATTTATACTCATTATTTCAGCTACATAAAAGCTATTTTGGGGGGATTTTTTTATGGCATTGTATAGAAAAATTATTCTGCTGCAAAATGAAACTACTGAGTGATCTCTGAAAATTGTCACATATCAAAGAAAGTATAAACATTTATATGCTTACCACTCCAGTCACTGCCACTGCCCACAGGCATAATTGTTTTTAAGAGTCACAAGCAAGAGGGTTGATATAAACTTCAAGAAAACACCAATAAAGATGATAAAAAGTGATGAAAAAATATCCTAAGAATGAATCACACACAGCTTGAGCACCAGATTTAATACTTTCACTTCAATATATAACTTTAGTCTTTTACCTCACCTGGCAAATAATAAATTAACAAAACAGATGTACTGAATTATTTTTTATATCTATGCATACTTATTATCCACTTCCAAATTTTTTCTTACCTTAGTAGAATTTGGATAATCCACAACAAGGCCACCAGTAAAACCTGCTCGCATAGCCTGGGATACAATCAACTCAACCTGGGCATCATTCTCTGGGTAAAACTGAAATACCGCACGACTTCCCCTACTCTGCAAAGAACATAATTATACACTGTAGTACATGAAATAAATAATCTTTGTTATTTCTCACCACAATGTATCTGGCTTAAATATTTCAGCATAATTCCTAAGTTTGAAACAATCAGTCTCCTTTTCAGTATGTCCTTGAATTAGTAGATCACAGATCAATAGGTATAGATCAATAATAATGACCTTTTGACATTCTTTGACATACTGCTTGTACATTAGACAGTAAACCACATCAAATTAAACACAATTACCAGTAATGCAGGTAAACTGTCACCAGTGGAAGGATTCTGCCACAGAAACTGGCAGTAAGCCATCCTTATACATGTAACAGCAGTGAAAAAAAATTGCACATGTAAAATACAAAAATAAAAGAATCCTTTTATTTTGTCTAGCCATGGATCACAGCTTACCTTGCTCTGACAAACCTGTGAAGGGTGCCTTTCACACATGGATTTTCTTCCTAATTTTACCTGCCTAGTAAGATGGTTTCATGCATTCAAGTACGTAACATAGAAAGAGGAGGGGAAGCCTTTGTGAAGATATACCTTCATTTGTGGAACATTTCAACTGGCTTTAAAAAATTTTAAATGTACATAATAATCACAAATAATTGCTTTACAGCTGAATATAGTGGCACCTCAAGTTAATGGATAGTCACAGGGTCTGCCCCTCCCGCTAAGTAACAAAATCCATTAAGTACCAATGACTTCCATATAGCCAACACAATACAGCACCCTGGAGCAACCTGCTTAGCTTATAGTGTACAGCAATTCCACATAAAGTAATCAACTCATTCAACTGGAAATATTAATCATACCTATCATTCAATGTCAGAGAAATATCTGAAAAATGGATTGCTCCCAAAAATACATAAAACACAGTACCGTAATGTGTAGCCTAACAAATTCTGCTGATTTCAGTAGCTCTACTTACCTGGTGTGCTTATATGTAAAATATATAAAAATCATGGAAATTAAAAAAAAAATTCCATAAATATATTTGGGTCTTTGTTCTAGCATAAGTTACAACATACTCTGTGCTTACTGTGCCCCATGCTCTCTGTCTCAAAAATCCTCTTCTTCATGAGGAATTTGGCATTTGTTTGCCTTTCTCTTTCTCTGCAAAAGATTTTATTTTTTTCATTTATCTATTTATTTATTCATTAAGAGAGAGAGAGAGAGAGAGAGAGAGAGAGAGAGAGAGAGAGAGAGAGAGAGAGAGAGAGAGAGAGAGAGAGAGAGAGAGAGAGAGAGAGAGAGAGAGAGAGAGAGAGAGAGAGAGAGAGAGAGAGAGAGAGAGAGAGAGAGAGAGAGAGCAAATTGTCTCATAACTTATGTTCAAACAGAGGCGCTAAGATATTTATGGTCTTTTATGGTGTACAATATTTTGTATTTTATAAATCTTGTGAGCATACCTTGTTAATAAGTCAACTACTGACTTAGCTACAGTACTTGTGAAGTCAACCTTAACATGATACATGCATAAATGTATATACAAATTCATATTTACATGAACATATGCAGAGAGAGAGAGAGAGAGAGAGAGAGAGAGAGAGAGAGAGAGAGAGAGAGAGAGAGAGAGAGAGAGCACTGATTTCTAACATGATGCTTGTGAACGTATAGACAAGAACACAAGCACAGACTATAAATATAAGTAATTACATCTGCACAAAATCTAACTTTGATGACAAAATACTGTATAACAATTCATTAAATACAGTTTCAATCAAAATACTAAACCATATTACTGTAGATATGTACCATAAATTTTGTGTGAAAAGTGTAGTGAGACCCAAGTTTTGTGGTGACAGTCAGAATAGCCGAATTCCATTGGATATAATGGAGCATACAGTGATGTTCCAAACTCAGGGGGTGTGGAGGTAGTAGGTTGGGGCAAATGCACTTCTTTTACCCTAAATCTTAGAATTTCAGCCCAAATACTTGCACGATGAACCAGAAGTATTTAATCACTTTAAAAAAATTCATGCAAGGAACTGCTTTTATACTTTTGTTAACAATGGTTTTTTTATTTTGAAATACATATACAGTGCAGTTATGCTTCTGTTAACACAATTCTTAAAATTGATGAGAATGTGACCACACAATAAAACAAAATTGCTTAATAAAATTCAGACAGGGAACTGTTTTTACACATTTGAATAATAATGACTGCAGTAATGTGATTACCTATTCTGAAATGCAGGTACACTGCATATATGTATGCAATTACACTTTTTAACCAAAAATCTCAGAATTTCTGAGCACACGATTATCAGATGAATACTGAGTGACATTAAAAAATGATTTTTGTGATAAAATCAGTTTTTTAGGTACTTACACTCTATCATTTAGCTTTATCTGCAAATATCCGGCACAGGTTCGACAAGTGTTAAAATTGAAACATTCTTCAATGATCGCTCCCAATAGTTACTCCCCCACCCTTTGTAGGGTGGGAGGTAGGACAGCAAATGTTTCATTCTACTCTTAATTTCTTAAGAGGGGAGGAGGGAGGATTTCAACGATAGAGGGTAAGTACCTAAAAAATAGATTTTATCATAAAAATCATTATTTTTGAGGTGAAACTTACCATCTATCATTCAACTGACTCCAACACTGTGTGCAGGAGGCGGGCTAGAGATTCCTATAACCAAATTATCAGTATCATTATAAATATCCTCATTGCTGCTTACCTGATGAATATGATCCCGTGGCAATTAACTGTCAGCTGAGGAGCTTCATCAAGTGAGGTTCACTATCTTGGGAGTGAAACATGAACCCCAAATGTGGCCATTGGTTGAAGGTGTGCAATGCAAAATGGCAATTTATTGGCCCCTGTGTCTCAGGCCTGCAGAGCTGACGGGAGTTACAACCACAAGTAAACTATGATCCCTCAAGAGTTACCCCTACCTAATCAAGTTGCTGTGGTACCTCACACCCAAAAACAAGCCCAAATTGAAAGAAAACAGGTACTTAATCAGCTCAGGGTAGCTTTCTCCAGTGAGGAGCAATGGCTTTGCCCTCATCCATGAACAAACAAAGAAAGGACAACTACAGTATACAAAATGATCCAAATAAATAAAGTGGTGTAAACTACTGTGCACAAATTCATCATATGCAGTTCTCCTTTACCCAGGAAGGAGGTAGCTAGAGAAAACCTTTATCTGTTTGTGACACATAATGGGAAGCCTAGGAGATAATCTCACCTGCCGAAACCTGAGGTGCTAGCATACGGCAGTCTTCATATTGGATCTCTACATCCCTCAAGTAGTTGGAAGTGAATACAGAGCTACACATCCATTGTGCTGCAAAGACTAGATGGTCTAGAGAGGTGATGGTGAAAACTAACAGATGTAGCCGCTGCTCTGACATCATGTGGTTTCACCTTCAAAAGGAGACAAAACTCTGGAGAGAACGTATGGTGTGCCTCAAGAATTAAGGACTTAATCAAGAAAGCCATGGCATTTTTAGACATAGGAACCTCAGGCTTCCTGACCGAACAAAATAGGTTCCTACACTGCTTCCTTACAGGTTTAAGACCGGACGTATAATACCTCAGAGCCCTAACGGCATAAAAACTGATCTCCTTCCTCAGGAGTTTTTAGCGAAGGGATAGAGAAAACTCTAGGAAGAGCTTTGGCCTTAACATCATTCTTGGCACGAAAGGAAGCCAGAAAAGATAATTCTGCTCATGTACATGAAAACCCTACTAATGATGATATTGCTTGCAATTTACTTATTCTTTTGACCGAAGCCAAGGCTACCAGAAAGGGGTTTTCAAAGAAAGAGCCTTGAGATAAGCCTATCTCTCAGGGGCTCAAAATTTATGAGAGATATCGTAAGACAATATCTAGGTTCCATAAGAGAGGTTTCACAATAACTTTTGGCATTTCCAGTTGAAGAGAGCGAGCAGCTTCACATAAGTCAACACCCTGGGAAATTCTATCAACATTTCTAGAAGGTCTGTGAACCAATGCCTCCTTGGCCACAAAGGTGCGATTAGAATCATGGTGGTGTTCTGGGATTCTTTCAATTTCTTGAGCACTTCCTTCAACAGCAGAAATGGAGGGAAAGTATAACGAATAGGTTTGCCCAGTCTAAAGTCATAGCATCTACTTTTCAGGCTTGAGTGTCCAGAACTGGTGAGACACACAACTGGAGACAATGAATCAACTTCATTGAAGAGATTGATGGGAGGTTGACCAAACTCTTCCCAAATTGCCTCGCACACAGTCGGGTTTAAAGTCCATTTGTGGGAGAGTACCTGTCCTAGATGACTACCATGTCTGCCACAACATTCAATCAACCATCCAGAGGAGTAAATCCATGGCAGTGGCTACTAACGTTTGACTTCATGCCCCTTTGCCTCCTTGGATACAATAGAGACGCTGAGTTGTCCGAGTAGACAGAAATTACTTTGTTGGTCACTGTACTTTCGAGCTTCTGCAGCCCCTTCTGGCTAGCCAACAACTCTTGCAATTTATGTGCATATTTTTCTCAACTGGGAACCACACTCTGGAAGCGACCTGATTCCCCATAACTATACTCCAGCCCTTGTCCGAGGTATCTGAATGCAGTGAGAAGCCTGATCTCTTCGGACATCCACCAATGAAGGTAAGGAAACAGAACCTGGGTTCTAGGGCACTAACTCATGGGCTGGCTGTGACTCTGTGTCAATGCCTCCTCAAGTGCAACTGAAATGGTCTCATCTGTAGTCTTCCCCAGAGAAGACATGTGACCTAAAAGAGACAGCCAACATTTGGCTGGCATGCTTCCTCAGGAGGCTGATTTGCTTGAGATTGACAAAAGACTGTCTACTTGAGCATGTGTAAGAAAAATCTTGAAAAGAACAGAATCTATGCCCAGGTAAGTCAATCTTTGAGATGGTTCCAGTGAAGACTTTGTTACATTTATCAGTAACCCTAGGGCTTTCACTCAGCCCAGAACTAGCTCTCTTGCCCTCAGACAATCCTCTTTGGACTTAGCAATGATAATGCAGTCGTCCAGGTACAGAAGTGTCTTCATTCCTAGTAAGTGAAGCCATTTTGCAAAGGGGTATAAGACCCCTGGTGAAAACCTGAGGTGCAAAACAAAGAGCTCAAAATTGGTAGGACTTTCCCCCCATAGACAAAGCGTAAGAACTTTCTTGAACATTGGTGAATGGGGACATGAAAGTATGAGTTCTTCATGTCCACCATAAACATCTGTGCCTCTTTCTACAAGGTGGCTAAGACCATGGAGGCTGACTCCATGGAGAAAGGGAACAGTTGGACATAGAGGTTGAGCTTGGATACAGCCAAAACAGGCCTCCAACCTTCAGTTGCCTTTGGAACTAGGAATAGGTTGTTGTGAAAACCTGGTGAAGTAGCCAGTATTTCCTCTATAGCTGCCTTCTCTAACAGAGAAGAGACTTCTTGACTCAAGATCCTTCTCTTCTCTGGGTTGCCTTTATAAGACTGAAAGGCTATGGGCTGGTTTGATAGAGGAAGCGAACTCCTGAAAGGAATGCAATAGCCTTCCAAAAGTACTTTTGCTACCCAAGCGCCTATCCCTAAGCATTCCCACACTTGAGCTAAGAGTCCTAACCTGCCCCATAGGTACTTGAAGGCTCAAAGAGCTATTCTTTATTAGACTTAGGATTCCTGTTATAAGAGGAGGAGATAAACTCCCCCCCCCACCTTGCAAAATGGGATTTGGAACTTTGCTGGCAAAAGGATACTTTCCTCCTTTTGGCACTTGCAAAGGAAGACCTAGCAAAAGAAGTAGCATTGCCTGAAGGATGTTTAAAAGAAGAGGAAGACGTGGGAGACTTCCCTTTGGAAGCTTGGGACTGATGGATAACCTATTCCCTGTCTTCTCAGTCTCCGAGGCTATAAACGTGGAAGGTTTTTCTTCAGTAATCTTCCCAAAAGGATGTGCTGAAATTAAAGACTATTTACTAAGAGGGAAACTGAAGGAACCAGCAGAGAGCAAAGCTGCTCTCTTCTGTGAACTTTAAGGTTGCTCACGACATGGGATAGTTCCCCTACCACATCAAGAAACACTTTTTCTAGGGAAACAAAAAACCCTAAGGCCCTAACAAAAGGATCCATGGCCAAAGAAGGAAGTTCACCAAACTCCTTCAAACACTGTTCAACTGTGTTCAGTACAATTTCACTGAAGGACATAGCTTCAAATAGCATTAGTCAAACTCTTAAACATTCTCAGACTCTGGAATACAAAAATGCAACCTGCCTGATGCAATAGCACCTTTCTTAGTCGGAGAAATCATAGACAAAAAAGCACTATCTACTGCTGATACACTAGTGACTTCTTAGCAGGAAGGAAGGGAGACAAAAGAGAGGATCCTTTCGAGAATATCTTCTTAGGCAAAGCCTTAGAAATAGAGTCAAGTCTCCCATGTACAGAATCTGATAGCCTAAAGGATGGGAGAGAAGAATACTCAGACCCCAACCTGGAAGCTCTTAAAGTGAGCAGTATTAGAATGCTCCACTGGAAAGAACTGAGGATATCTGTCCAAACACAACTGAACCAGTTCCTTAAAACCTGAAGTAACTGATTCTAAATGTTCCTCTTCCCTATCCAAGGGTGATGTAGGAGAAGAAGAATGCTGAGAGGAAGCTGAGCCTAAACAAGTCTTCCTCATCTGTGACAACTGAAGAAGCCTCAGAACCAGATGGTCTTGTAAGACCCAGTGCCAGAATTCCACTAATCCACTCTGGTAAATACTTGAACTCAGAACTGTCTCTCTCAAGATCGCACTGAGAAAATCCAGCTGACATAAGGGTGAGAACCCTTTAACAAAGGTGACTTACCTTCCAACACAGGAGAAGCAAGACCTGTTCCCTTGATGCCACAAAGAACATTCACTTGCACTTACCTCCTCACCCCTCTTACTATTCGAAGACTCATGCATCATAGACACTAACTGCAGCCCCGAAGAAACTCTACAGGCTACTGTCTCTTGAGGGTTCACGGACTCTTCCCTTGGACTAGATGAAAGAGCGTGCAGACTCACTGAGGCAGCATGTGGACTCGCTGAGGCAGTGTGCGAACTCGCTGAGGCAGCATGCAACCTGGATGAGGCGGCGAGCGGACTTGAAGAAGCTTCCCTGGCCTAGAATACACCTGGTGGGGACTCAACACTTCCTGTGGCCTCAAATATCTGACACACTTAGTCTTAGCTTCAGAAAGACATCCCATAAGAGCCACAAATGCCTCGGAAGCGGACCTACCTGCGGCCTTGATGAAATCAAATCACAGGAATATTGTCAACAGAAAATAGTCTAGATACGTACGCTTACTACCTGAATGCCTAACTAATGACTCTGGACTCCTTGAGGTGGCAGAAAGCGCAGCAGCATCGTTCGCTGCCGAACATGATCGGTTACCTGGTTCAGACCAATAACTATAATAACCTTGGAAAAACGTATTCAAAAGTGAAGGCCTAGACCTTTTCACCCTACCATGAATGTCTTTAGGTGAGCACAATTTGCATTTGTCCACCGAGGAACAAGAAGCAAAGGCAAAAGACAGAGGGCGAAGTCCATGAACATCCTGGGATGTTTGTCCTTGTTTGGGAACCCTGTCACTATCAGGCCTGTTGGCAGGAGCCGATGGGACAGACAAGGGTGCGTCCATGGAGTTACCAATGGACTGAGGGGACACTGTCCCTGACAATGCACTAGATACATTAGATGCAAAAGATTCAAACTTGCTACATAAAAATTTAATCTTAGATTTTAAAGAAACAATATGAGACTGCACTAAATCTAACCTGCTATCCTGAGCTAACTTAGTGGGTGTGGAAGGATGTTAATCTACTAGAGAAGAAGAATCTACAGACCTATCTATCTCTTGATTAGAAGTTAATTCTAAGGAAGACTTAGACATAAGACTAGCTGTTCTCTTTACACTCTTTATAAGACTATTCTTCTCTCTTTTAATATGATACTTTACCATCTTCTCTATCTCTTGCAAAGACCATTCCCTGCAATGACAATAACTATTCTCTGAATCACAAGATACCCCATTATGATCAATGCATAATTTGTGTGTATCGTACTTCAAAGAAACCACTCTGATCTTGCAACTGCTTACCTTGCAAAATCTAAGGGATTTTAATGAGGAAGATAGAGAAGAATAATCTATAATTGAAACAACAAACTACAGTCTTGTGGATCCAATTTGATAACCATAAAAAAAAATTAAAGCACTTGTCTACACTGCTGTCTGATTTCGCCAACAAGAGTAGAATGAGCAACTGAAACATTCGCTGTGTAGGGTGGGGTAGGACAGCAAATGTAGGGTGGGGGAGTAACTATTGGGAGCGTTCTTTAACAATTGTTTCAATTTTAACAATTGTCGAACCACACCAAGTATTCACAGATAAAGCTAAATGATAGGGGTAAGTTTCACCTTAAAAATTAATTTTTTAGCAAATTTACCAAAGTACGGCAGGTACATTACATTATGTACAGGCAGTCCCTGGTTAATGGCGGGCTTGGTTAATGGTGATCCGGTTTTACGGCGCTTGCCTAGCAATGAAAATTGGCAATTTTTGGCGCTGAAAATCGGCGATTTCCACCTCTCGGCGCCGATAATTGGGTATTGGCGCCGATACATACCCAACATAGGCGTCGATAACTGAAAATCGGCACTTTTTGGCGCCGATAAGCCCCGAAAATTGCCAAAAAATGCACCGGAAATCGCCAGTTTCCGGTTAGTGGTGATTTTTGGTTATCATCACACCTGCAGAACGGAACCCCCACCGATAACCGAGGACTGCCTGTAATTATATTATACACTGTAGTTATAATTTTAATGCAAGAGAAAAAATTAACCACACATGCTAAACTTACAAACTAAAAACACTCAACCACAATCTTTTTTTTTTTTTGCAATCTTGATAACACATCTGGTAAAAAACAAAATCCATAAGTTGAGGTGCCAGTACTAAACTTTCAGCTGCAAAATCCTTGGTGCCTGATAGAAGCTTTTAAAAGGTAGAGGAAATGTTTCATGGCAACTAGAGTTTACTCTGGATTCCCAAGGCTATCATTTCATGTAAAATGCACTTAAACAGTGTCCTTTCATTAGACCCTCTTTTCTGATGCAATGGTAAATGGTCAGCTCACCCAACCCTTTACTATCCAGGGAGATGGTCTGATGGTCACATGTTATAAGTTGGGAGCTGCATGATAGGCGATTCATTCAGGGTGACTCAATTCTTTCAGCAAAGGAGGAACTGGAGGCAGAGTTTGGGTTATCACTAGCTCCCTAGGTGACTGGTTAACTTTCACAATAATGACTGATGTTTGCACTGATGACAGTAATTCCTCTTCAGTGGCTTAAATCAAGTTCAAGGTGGGACGGAACCAAAATTATCAATGGCAAACAGACATGGGTGAAGATAAATACCAAAGAAGATTAGAGTTCTTGCAAAGGATAGGACTTGGAACATAAATGAAAGACCGACCTCAAGAGGTAAAGCAATTATCCTATGGAACAAATAGTTAGCAGTTGATTAATGCAGAGCTCCCATTCCTTAACAAACCAAAAACCCCGATATGTGTCTGTCAGATGCAACCACTCCCTAACCTTCAATCAACATGTCTGTCCTGGTTCTTCAACTTGAGGGAGACACCTTGTAAAAGATGAGGTCAATGGTTCACCATCTCAGAGACTCTTCTATATCCCTGGAGACCAGAATTTGCATTAAGTCTGGTTGGTTTTTTCTGTTCCATCAATTTTTGAGAAAGAATTTTTGATTGGCCTCCTCCTAAATCCACCTCCTGATACCAGCTTCTAAAAGGATGCCATATGCCCCAGCAGAGACAGCCACTTTTTGGCTCGCAAGTGAGAAAAGGACAGAAATCTTCTAGAATTTATGACAAATTATCTATACACTCTACCATCAGAAAATCCAAGAAATTCTTAGTATCAAGTAGCATTCCCATATAAATAATCTTCTGAGTTTAAGTTGAATCTGATTTCGGAATAACTAATAATATTCCCATGAGACTTACTAATATAAGAAGACTGTCTTTTTACCTTAGGTTTCTCTCTCAAATGGATGCTGGAATCTGCCAGTTGTCTAGATAGACGAGCATCCCGATACCCAACAGGTGAGCCCACTTACCCAACCAGGATAGAACTTGTAAAAACTTGGGGGCTGAACACAGGCCAAAAATCATTGCCCAAAATTGAAACAACTTGTCGTGAAAAACAAAATGTATGGATTTTCTTGAATTAGGATCAATCAGTATGTGGATGCAAGCATCTAGTATACCTTCAGCAAATAATAAAAAGATCAATTTGGAAACATGGTACTGGTCCCCATCCCACTCAAGTTTTTTATACCAGAAACAGGCAACTGTAGAAGCCCGGACACAACTCTGTGAATGATTCCATTCCCCTTTTGCTAAAAGAGAATCTACTTCCTGCTACAAGGTTTGGAGGGTTCAGAGGTTCAGAGGAGGCTAAGAAAGTAAGGGAATGCTGTAACCCAACTGTAACACCTTCACCATCCTGGGATCTGCCGCCAGGTCGTGCAAAACCACATAAAATAGCCTAAACTTCCCTCCTACCGGGGCCTGAAAGCTTTCTGAACCCCTTTTTAACAGTTGCTGAAATTTTCCCTAGGATGTTTAACATCCTTTCTGGATGGCCAAAATGGCTGGTTTGAAGAAAGGGCCGACTTATGTGATAGCTTAAGCAGACTCTCGGCACTCTGCAACAACTGTAAAGGCAACAGTTGGGGGAGCAATACAGGCATGGTTAAGGATAGCTAAAGGGAGGGAGGTGTTGGCTCTTCCTCTGTTGCAAGGGGAAACAACCTCCCCCACAAAGAGACTTCATTTTTGTTGACAATGAAAAAAATACTGAGGTGGTAAGCACCATAAAATTTTTTAATGTAGTCCTAAGACTTAATATGCTGGATTTTAATTTCCCAGATCTCATATCCTGAACAATACAAGCTTTAAGTGGTAAAGAAAAATGTCTATAGGGAAAAGGTTTACCAAGTACAACAGAAGAGAGAGAAGAGCTACTCTGCCAGATCATGAAAAATATATATGTTCTTGCTTCTATCATTACTGCCGTTCCCAGTTTTATCAGAATCTTTTTGCTGTCTTTTCAGCTTCTCACTTCTTTTTATTCTTCAAATATTTATTCACAACATCATCTGGCTACTCAGCACAAGTAACTGAAAGAGCAACTTTGCTTCTATATTTTATGCACAGGTTGTGAACATCATAGGCTACAGAGCAGACAGATGTTACACTCCCTTGCCTTACATATCCTATACAATCTGTCATTATCTTCCTAAGTAGCAATCTTAAATAACAGACAAAACCACATTAACATTAAATTAACATCTAATCAAAATCCCAACTAAACACGAGAATAAGTCAATATAGCACTCTACAGTATGTCCTCACAGACTGATGACAAAGAAAAACTAAATGGAAAACAACAGACACTTGAACCTATGGCTCACTCAGAAGGGATATTTAGTTCAAACTAAATATCTTAATTTTTTCAATTTTCACACTTATCCTCCCACCTGACATGAGGAATGGAGCTATCATGATAGAGAGGGAAGATCATTTAAAAAATGTACCTTGCTGCTTAATATTACTAAGAATAATACTGAATGCTATTTCTTATAAATTATTCCATACTCAGAGAGCACACTAAATTGCTGTAAATCTCTGTGCAGCAATAGATATATAAACAATTCAGTCTATCGCACGTGTGTAAACTCAGTGATGAAACTGGGCTATGCCTGAATCAAGAACTGTTATGACTCTCAAGGAGTCAGGAGGCAATTGAGAATCAAGAAAGTCTGCTGTACTCAATGAGTAGATCATAGGGCTCTAACATCCTGATATCCTCTTCTCTGGCTACAGGTTATCATGGTGTTAGAACCCCTTAATGGTGTCTTACGACGTTCCGCTGTCTGCTCTTCCCTTTGACTACAATGCTATATAACTCAACCTTCACTTCCAGGGAACCTTTCTAGATCACCAAGAGGCACAATCTCAAAGATGACACTTCAGAGTTGCAAGAGAGCATGAAAGGTTATTAAAATGTCATAAGTGGTGCAAATAAGTGAGGTTGGGATTCCATTACACAGAATAAAGTCATGTATGATGGGTTTAGAATAAATAATATGCAGCAACAGCAAAGAGCAATTCAAAAATTGCCTTACAAGGCATCCTTAACTCATATAATAACTAAGAAAGCCTAAAGTTAGCAGAGTACTAAAAAGGTTAGCCTACAACACTAACTAGCCTCTCATTGATTAATTAGCTATTATTACCATTAAGGCTTATCAAAAGTAAAGAGAATGCAACATTTAAAAACCTAAAAGTAGACCTGATAGCAATTAAGCATTAGCCTTCCCCATGAATAAACAAAAAAGGCATACTTACTAAATTACATCAGACAAGAGGAACTATTCATAATATATTCAGCAGTTCTTTGACAGTTAAATGGTAGTTATTTCACTATACAGTGTCACCTCAACTTAACGAACAGTTTAGGGGACTGCTCCTTCAGGTAGGTAACCAAATCCGCTAAGTAACAAAGATGGCATACAACCTACACAACAGGGTAACATGGGGCTAACTCTCAAAGCTCATAGTCTAAAGCAATTCCATTTACAGTATCTAACAACCTATCCTAACTGGTATTTTGTAATTATTATTCAATTTAAAGTACATATTGATTTACTTACCAATCGAATTCAGAAATCTATATGCAAAATGATTTGCTTCAAACAATATGTGTTTGTACCTGTACCTACTTACAGCCAACAAGATGTGTAAAGTACTGTATACAAAACCCTTACAATATAAATTAAACAAACACTCCTTATTTTTAAACATAATTACCCCAATTTCTTCATAACAAAAAACTGACAGAGACAAAAAAGAGAGAGAGAGAGAGAGAGAGAGAGAGAGAGAGAGAGAGAGAGAGAGAGAGAGAGAGAGAGAGAGAAAGAAGCAAACACTTTATATGTGCGTAGTTTTTATCCTAACATCATGTATACAAGAGAGAGAGAGAGAGAGAGAGAGAGAGAGAGAGAGAGAGAGAGAGAGAGAGAGAGAGAGAGAGAGAGAGAGAGAGAGAGAGAGAGTTGGGCTCAGAGTAAGTGTATATTGTTTCCAACCATGATACACAAAGAGGAAAGAGTTGGTTGTGTTTTGCTCCAGTCACCCTCAAAGGCACAGCCAGGGAAGCATCAGTCTGCATGGTATGCTAGTTTGTTCATTCACCCTCCACCCATACAGGAACAAACTATCATACTTACTGAATTTCTTCAGCAAGTACAAAATATTTTTATAATTCTTATCGGACTTGGGTGAGTCAGCCAAGTAACAAAATCTGCTAAGATGAGGTGACACTATATAAGCACCAAAGGGATATCTTGCCAAGCATCTTATCGAATACACAATCATACCCACCACCAGGTCTATGATATATATGTAGTGCTCATCAGTGATACTGGCATCATCTTCCATCATTTCAGAGGGGTTTTAGTGTTTAGATGATTTCATGACCACACAATAACCTTATTGTTAGTTACGGATCTGCTGTGGAACAAACCAACACTGAAGCAATGAAAGTGAAGCAAATGATAGTCAAAAGAGCACTTGATAATCCAAAAGTGACTGAAATGCCACTACCAGAGAGAGATTCCTCTGAGCAAGAGAGGTCTCATTGTCATGTAACTGTTGCTCTAATCATTTTTAATCATTTTAGCATTTATGTAGCACTTGGTCTGCTGCCTTACTAGGAGTTAAGGCATAAGTAAAAGCAAAACAATACTAGTCATTCACAACCAGATATAAAAAAAATAGTAATAAAAAAATTTTCAAGGTCATGACATATACTAAGAAGTACCAGTAACTAAAATAGCTATAAGGGTAAATAAAGATGGCAATAGAAGAAAAGAGTGCTTGATGAAGAGTATAAATATTCACATTTATCACTGAAGAAAACAAAAAGATAAGGTGAAAACCAATACCAGTAACAACTACCAGTGACCAGATTAAATATCAATGTATTTGTAACAGTGCCTCTTATCTAATATTTAATAATTTTTCACATATAACATCAGCAATTCAACACAGATCTACCACCCTCGACAAGCTTATTTCAAAATTTCCTGATCTGAAGGAAAAATTTTCCATCAAAAATAAATTATCTAATGGCAGTAATAGAAAATATCCCAATTACTATTGTAACAATTGTAAAATACAATAATAAAACTTACTAAACAAGCGTAAAGGGTCATAAAGAGTTGATATAATCGCTTGCCAGGCTTATGCTGTCTTGAATCTGCATAGCACAACCATTGGACAGCCGATATACTTATGGCCCCATCAAACATACCCGCACGAAAAGGCATACCCTGACCAATGTCTGCTAATATCAAGTCCCCATCCAGTTCTCTCTCAACAGCAACATCTGCAAACAATAAAGATAAATACATCACAAATTTCTTATCATTATGTAAGAAACAAAACCATCACATATACTTTACCATCATAAGATTGCCATGGTCTCTGTCACAACTTTCTGCTTGGAAAACCTAAATTTTTAATAAATATTGAAATCAATTTTTAATGTTCCTCAGCATATAACACCTTGAGTTAAGTATGCTTACTCTAAAGTTAAGTTTCATGAGAGTTCAAGCAACTGTCACTCAATCGAAGCTAAACAAACCAAGTATGAAATCAAATGCTTAACCCCTTCCCTGATTATCTCGAGTACATTTGTGATTAACTGCCATGTATTCTTATAATCATGAAAATACTCATTCATACTCGTAAAACATTCCTAGTTGTTGCTATCTTCCTGATTTCACTCATTCTCTGATGAATTCCTGTTTTCTATATTTCCTATCCCTGTAGGAAACATTTAGTAATCATTTTTGTTAATAGTTGGGGGTGGACCTTGTTTACTTTATGAACTTCCAACTTCCAATGTCAGATACTGCTCCACAAAATTCTCTAAGTTCATAATTTTCAAAGTATGGAAAAGATAGTAATTTTTTTAATGTTACATGAATCTTACTTCTATTTTCTTCTTTGTACCTTTTGCATCCAAAGTACTTCTTTATAATATTGCATGATTTAAAACTACTGTTTGATAGCGTAATCTATGACTTATGACCAAAAATTATACACTACATATTATCTTATACATGACTAAAAAAAAATAAATGAAAAAACTTGCTTAATTTTTTACACATTTTTGCAAAAAAAAAAAAAGAAAAAAACCTGAAAGGGAAGGGGTTAATAACTAAACTGAGTACAGTAAATAATGCTGTTGAAGGTGTCAATACCAGGAAACAGAAGACAGTCAAGTATTTCCAACAACTATAAACTTGAAGCTTTTTCCTACATAATTACCTATACGTGGGCAAAATTTTCTCTAAAAATGTTTATTAATGCAGTAGTTCTCAAAATGTACATGTGCTGCTGACAGGGCACCAAAAATATGTAAGAAGCAAAAAAGCTCTGTCCAGAGTTAAGCTAATTTTGTACCTGTCTGCTCATTCTAATAATTTTACTGCTTACAAGGATATTTTCAGCTTAATTGTAATGACTTTTTTTATTTTTCAATAATTATTATAAAAATGTTTGTATTTAGTTGTAGAGTAATTATTATTCCCAGGTTAAACTTGGCTAGGTGCAGAAGGAAGGATAGCAAAATAAAATTAGTGAAGAACTAAGAAGTACTGAATACCAGTCCAAAATTGTCATGCAGTAAATTTACTGTATCAATCAAGAATAAAGGTGTAAAAAATGGATGAATCCCCTTTAAAAACTGAAAGAGTGAAAGGAGTCAGATTAGCAGCAGTTTTATTTTCCAAAAACTTTTTGTACAAAATAAAGACTGAAACAAGATATTTAAGTGTAATGTTATTTTCGGAATACTTTGGGAGGTGGTTAAGTTATATAATTATATACTGTATACTGTATTTAAATATAAAAAACTCTTTTGGGGATACCACAAGCAATGATAGCAGTTAAATTTAATAATATAAAATCTTTACGGTGGACAATCAACACACTTCAAAACAATTTGGGGATGACATCTGGTTATTCACTCACCCACACACTTACAATAACCAGATGTCTAATGTTCTTAAGCTGATCCATAAATAGAACAGAAGTAGATAAGTAGGCAATAAGATCTTCATACTTTAAGCAAGTCCCTCAAAACACCTCCAAAGGTATAATGTTTTGTTTAAATCTCAGCACCCACTAGTAGGGCAATGGTTTGTGCCCTAAACAAATACCTGAATTCAAAACAAGCTGATCTTTAGTGATAAAAATTCTTTCAAATTCAAGAGAAAAGAAATTTCTAAACACTATGTATTCTATTAAATACATACAGTACAGCATAACCAAACAGCACCTAATGGAAGAGGAAGGGTACTACTATACTAATTGTACTGGTGATGTATGAAACAGTGAAAACTACAACAACGCTCTAAAATTTCTCAAGGAAGTTGCTGTTGCTAACTGGTCACAAATTAAATAATAAAATCATAAGCTTTAATTCTGCATAACATCCCTGATGTTATGCAGGATTCAAATTGTATGAAATACACTTGTTACTTGGTTTGCCTAATGAATGCATACTTAAATCTTAGTGCCTCTCTTCCAAGACTGACTAACTTGCGTGCCTAAAATTATTCTTATGAGATCTATAAATTAACATACTTACCCAACATAGCAGATGCGATGTCTAAGCCAATCCACATATGACCTTGATTACTTATTATTTCTCCTGACAGACCTGAACCACAACCCAGATCCAAGAGAAGTGCAGAAGTATCATCAGG
The DNA here is from genome assembly GCF_040412425.1 of Macrobrachium rosenbergii. NCBI lineage: Eukaryota > Metazoa > Arthropoda > Malacostraca > Decapoda > Palaemonidae > Macrobrachium > Macrobrachium rosenbergii. The sequence goes on along the minus strand of NC_089777.1, from coordinate 1,695,551 downwards.
AAGGGCAAGTAACTCAAGAGCTCTCTCAGAGCATTTTTCTTGGACTTCGATTACACGAGTACTTAAGAAAAGATAACAAAAATCAAGCTCAGAAGGATAAATCATGTAAAGTACAATAAAAATGTCATACTTTTTCAAACTACAGCACCACACAAAGTAATATTCTTGACATTTCTGGAAGCCATGAACTTTTAAAAGGTAATTTCTATATATTAATTTCATACAATGGTCCAAATCAAGTGAAGTTGCTTCTGGTAATGATTTTGAAAAAAAATTAGGGATTCCTTTTTGGAAAATCTTGGTAGTCAATTACAGTATACTACATTTATATATATAGAGCGAGAACTAGCAAAAAATAATGGATGCACATATACTTAAGTTTTACAACATAAAAATGAAATTTTTATGATAAAATAACGTTTCACTTATACTTACCCGGTAGTTACATATAGCTGTTCTTTGACGTCACGGCAGTATTCAAATTCTCGCGCTAGCTACATTTAAAAGGTGATCCTCTACCCCGCCCTCTATAAAAGACAGGGTAAACGGAACCGTCCCAAGAACACTTCATGGTTTTTGCCCAACTGCCCAGGTGAGGAGGAGGGAGGGTTATGATTATGTAACTGACCGGGTAAGTATAAGTGAAAAGTTATTTTATCATAAAAATTTCATTTTCACTAGGGCTCTACAACTTACCCGGTAGTTACATATAGCTGATTGGCACCTTGAGGAGGTGGGGCCCTGGCAGCTAATAAAATTCTTGGAATTATCTACTTGCAACAAGTTAGACATAGGTTCCTTACCTTTAAAGGTAGCTGACTCAGTGGTTACTGCCTCTGTAGTCTGCTGGCCTTTATATTGTGCCGAGAATGATATAAAGGGATCCGTGTGTCGGACACAATAAAAAACAGTACCTGCCGTGAGAACATGGCTGCGTGACAAGGACAATTCTGATGCCCTTGATCAGGCGCAGTACAGACAAATAACAAAACGAGGGATCACCTAACATTACCATAAAACCAATACCAAAGATTAAAAACTGGAAGATACTAACACATCATGTATCTCCAGGCAACCTTCAAAAACAACAACCCCAACACCAAGGTGAAAATGTTAGTTAAGGAGCGGACTCCTTTTCACCCTCCCCAACACCGTGTCAGTCGCAATAAAGGGCCCCAGGCGTACTGCACTCTTGAAAACAGTTTGCACGTCCACTAAATAATGCGATGCAAACACTGACTTGCATCTCCAAAGGTGGACTTAACCAAGTCCTTCACAGATAAGTTTCTGCTAAAGGCTACAGAAGTCGAAAAATGGGAGCGCTCTAATCTCGTGCGCTTTTTTTAAGAATACTCATCTCCAGAGTCAGCACACTGCTCATGAGCTTCTTTTATCAGGCTTCTCAAAAAGAAAGAAAGGGCATTCTTAGAGAGAGGCCTCTAAGGATCTCTAACCGAGCACCAGAGGTGGTCATTGGGACCTCTGAGCTTCTTCATCGTTCTCTGAACGTAGAACTTGAGAGCTCTCACAGGGCAGAGGTACCTTTCGGGTTCTTCGGGACCGACCAATTGGGAAAGGTCCTTAATTTCAAACTCTCTTGGCCAAGGTCTAGACGGGCTTCGTTCTTGGCTAAGAAACCAAGAGTAGACATACATACTGCCTTCCCCTTAGCAAAGCCTACTCTCTTGTCAATCGCATGTAGCTCACTTACTCTCCTGGCCGTGAGCCAGAGCTACCAAAAAAAAGTCTTTTTCAAGAGATTCTTCAAGGAGATATTAATTTTCGATTCAAAGGACTGAGACCGTAACCATCTCAGCACTGTGTCAAGATTCCACGCCACTGGTCTCTTCTGGTCTCTCTTTGACGTATTAAATGATCTAATCAGATCTGAAAGGTCTTGACTCAAAGACACTTCAAGACCCCTATGTCAACGCGACCGAAGCTAACATGGCTCTATACCCTTTAATGGTAGGTACAGCAAGCTTTTTCTCTCTGTGGAGGAACAAGAGAAAATCGGCCATCTGTTATAGAGGCGTGAAGAAGAAGACACGCCTTCTCTTCGACACCAGGACCTAAACTGTGTCCACTTCGCCTGGTAAACATTGTCGGAGGATTCTCTTCTTGGCTTCAGCGATAGCTTCGAAGCCTCTCTTGAAAAAGCCTCTCTTTCTGATGAGTCTCCTGACAGTCTGCAGGCGACAAGATGAAGAGCGGACAAGTTTTGGTGGAACCTCTGAAAGTGCGAGGGTCTGAGTAAATCTGGTCTCTCTGGCAGAAGTCTCGGAAAGTCTGACAGTAGGTTTAGAAGGTCCGGGAACCACTCCTGGGCGGCCAGAATGGAGCCACCAGAGTCATCCTTACGTTTGATGGCTTGAGAACTTCTGATTACCTGCTTAAGGATCTTGAACGGGGAAAGGCATACAGGTCCAGGTCCGACCAGTCCATGAACATTGCATCCACGAAAAGAGCTTTGTTGTCTGGAACTGGAGAGCAGTAAAGGGGCAGCCGAGTCGTTTTGTCGGTTGCAAAAAGATCTATGAGCGGCGGCGTCCCCATATCTTCCAAAGCTCCTTGCAAACTAGGGGATGTAAAGTCCACTTGTTGGATAGGACCTGGTTCTTTCTGCTGAGAAGGTCCGCTGCTACATTTTCTCCCCTTGAATAAATCTCGTTACTAGTCTGGTCCCGATCTCCTCCGTCCAAACTAGAAGCTCCTCTTCGAGGTCTCCGTAGAGGACCATGAGTGAGTGCCCCGTTTCGAATGTATGCCAGAGCGGTCGTGTTGTCCGCCTGGACCAAGACGTATTGCCTTCCACTTCTTTTTGAAAGGCTAACAGGGCTAAGTGAACTTCGCTTTTAGTTCTTTTCGATTGATATGCCAGTTTCTCTCTTCTCTTTGCCACTGGCCCGAAACTTCTTTTGTCCCCATAGTCGCTCCCCAGCCCTTGTCCTAGAGGCGTCGGAAAAAGAGTTAGGTCTGGGTTGGAAGCTGAAGAGGAAGTCCTTGTGACAGCCTTCCTTCTGACCTCCACCACCGGAGGCACTCCTTTATCTTTTCCGAAATGGCGAATGTGAAGGAGTCCGGGAACTGTTTCCTGGGCCACTTCTCTTGCAGGTAAAACTGCAGTGGTCTCAGGTTTAAAGCGCCCCAGTTTTACAAACTTCTCCACTGAAGTTAAGGTTCCCACTGGCTCATCCATTCGTTCATGAACAAATCTTCCTCTGCAGAAAGTCGTCTATCTTCTGCAGGCATGAGGCTATCCGTTGGTTGGACAGAAAAGCCTGAAAAGTCTGAGAGTCCAGACTCACTCCCAAATAGACAATCTGCTGACTGGGAGTAAGGCAAGACTTCTTCTCATTTGATAATGAGGCCTAGAGACTTACGTTAATTGAAGAGTCTTTGATAGGTCCTCCAAACAGCTCTCCTCGAAGCAGCTTTGAGCAGCCAATCGTCGAGGTACATGGAAACTCGAATTCCTTCCAGGTGAAGATGTCTGGCTACTGACAACAGGATCCTTGTGAAAACTTGCGGGGCTGTCGACAGACCGAAGCAGAGGGAACGGAACTGATAAACCTGTCCCTCGAAGACGAACCTCAGGAACTTCCTTGAAGCTGGATGTATCGGGACGTGAAAAAATAAGCGTCTTGGAGGTCTATCAAACCATCCAATCCCCTGATGTAAAGACGCCAAGACCGACTGAGTTGTCTCCATGGAGAATTTTGTCTTCTGAATGAAGACATTCAACGCACTCACGTCCAGGACGGGTCTCCATCCCCCTGATGCTTTCGTAACCAGGAACAGACGATTGTAGAAACCTGGAGATAGAGGGGCATGAAGCTGTTCTATCGCTTCCTTCTCCAGCATGGCTCGGACTTCTGAGCGAAGTGGTCTAGTTTCCCACGGAGTTGTGCGAGTCGCCTGTAAAGAAACTGGAGCCTCCACTAAAGGAGGTTTGGAAAGGAAGGGGATGGCATATCCTTCTTTCAAAACTTGGATCGTCCAAGGGTCTGCCGAGATCTGTTGCCACTCTTGCCAGAACCTTTGCAGTCTGGCTCCTACAGCTGAATGGAGGACAAAAGGTTCATTTCTTCTCTGGGGCCGACGAGGTTCTAGGCGTGGCTTTGCCTTTTCCTCTGGCCCTGCCAAAAACACGTTTAGAGGGTCTTCCTTTATACTGTCCATACGAAAGCGGGGACGAAACACCGCGGAATTTAGTGAGAAGCAGTAGAAAGCACAGGTCTCTTCGCTTTCTTGGCAGACTGCAGACAAAAGATCCTGGGTTGACTTCTGGGCTAATGCCTGGGAAATTGCAGCAACTAACTCTTGCCCGCGGCAGATGAGCCTTGTTTAAAGGAGAAAACAAGAGACCTGACTTCTGGCTTGAAGAAACACCTTTTGCTAGGAAGGAGCACCAAAGTTGCCTCTTTTTGAGAACCCTGTCGTTCTTAAAGAGGCCAGTTCTACTGCACTGTTGTTCTTGGCAGATGCCCCTATCCATGCAATCCACTACTCCTACCACATCATCCAAGAGCTCGGAAGGAAGATTAAAATCCTTAATCTTCCTGGCTAGTCCATGTCGCCCAGTCCAGGAAGCTCACAATTTCAAGAGTCCAAATCGCTCTTGAAAACTAGATCCAGTTGGAGGACGTAAAGAAGACCTTCTTGAGAATTAAGTGCGGTCCTCCTACTGGCATCCATGAGACTGGAGAAGTCCCCTGTGCGGAGGCAGCCACACCCAGGAAAAACATTTCCCCAGTCTCATACCAACTCCGGTTACAGAAGGAACGATGAGAGGGGGAAGACAGAAGACGTTCTTTCCAATTTCCCTCTTCTCGGCCAGCCACGCATCCATCTTCTTAAGGCCTTTCTTCGCGAGACGGACAGGACAAGTTTGGTAAAGTCCGAAGAAGAAACAGAAGCCTTGTCCCTCTTGTACTGGGACCCAGGAGACGGAGGAGCCTCAAAAGCGAATTTTGGGTCAGGAAGTTCTCAATAAAGAACTTCAAGAGCTTCTTGTAGGAAGAGAGTTGGAGAGACTTCTCCTCCTTACACTGCTCCTCTAAGCCCGAGAGGAGTTAGTCAGAAATTGGGGATAAGTCCAGCTGGACAACATCTTCATCCAAGTCTCCTTGAACTGAGACTTGAGTTACACGAGGCGGGGGCTGGAAGGCTAGTGACATATTCTTGCTGTGTCACGAAAGAGATTGAGCCTGTTGAGGAGCCATCGGGGCGCCAAAGGAGGCGCAGTTGATACAGCAACCTCTGTGGCGCCAAAGCGGAGCCGTCGTTACCACAACGACAGGAGGCGTCAATGAAGGACGCAAGCGGCGGCGCTACGGGCGGCAGACATAGTCGTCGGCGGGCGCCGCTGGTATCACAGGAGGCGCCAAAGGAGGCGCAATCGGCACAGCAGCCAAAGGTGGCGCCAACGGAAAATGTATGCTGGCGCTACGAATGGGGAATAGAACGAGCGATGTGGTGGCGCATGGGCGCTGGCATCGTGAGGAAGAGCCAAAGAAGAGACTTGATTTTTAGACAAAAGTTGTAAAATCGAGTCCAAGCGGGCGTTAATTCCGTCAATCACAAGCTGTTGAGGTCCATCGAATGCTGGAGCAGGCGCCACAGGAACAGGAGTCACAGGAGTCGCTGGCGCCAAAGGAGCAGGCCTATCAGATGTAATCGTCTGACAGGGAGGATCCGCCGATAACAAATGAGACGAGTCCGACGAAGAAAGCCTCTCGGTTCTGCCCAAAAGCTACAGGAGGGGGAAGGATCCTCCAGAAGAGCCTTCTTCTTAGGAATCTTCAATGGAGAAAGCAGACGAGACCTCTTCAAAGGTCTAGAAGAGTCGTTAAACGCCAACCTCTAGGCGGGAGGAACTCCAACTGGATCCACTCGACACTCTCCGCTCCTCACCTTTTCGGTGGTGAGGGCCAGCAGCCTGGGAAAGCGTTTTGCAACAGGACTGCTTGAGGGGGCAATTTTCTGGAGGAGCAGGTCCCACTCACCTCCTTTCTCGCTTTCGGCATGCCTTCTCCCTGGAACCTGGGAGCCTGACAGGGGCCTAGACCTGGAAATGAATGGGCCACTAGAACTACCTCCTCCACAACACTTACACAAGGCACAACACTTCGTATTATCACTGCGGTCTACTAAATATGCAAATTGTCCCCATTTTCTGCATGGAAGACATAAACGCATTAAGGACTGACACGGTATCAGGATTGGGAGAAACGGTGTCGGGTGAGGTAAAACTACAGGAACTACAGGGGAGCAGGAATAATAGGATTTACAAAAACCTCTTGACTACCTCCTGACCTCGAAGACCTAGAAGAGGCCTTCCTAATCCTATCTCTTTCTAGCTTCTTCATGTACTTCCCCAAAGCACTCCAGTCAGACAAAGTTAGAAGTTCACACTCGTTACAAGTCAAATCAGCAGAACATTTTTGCCCCTGCATGAAAAGCAATAAGTGTGCGGATCTAGACTAAGCTTAACAAGCCTGGTTTTGCAGCCTTTGCTGCAAAAACGGATACCACTAGAACCAGAATCAGACATAATAGTCCAACTAATAATAACTCTCAAGCAATAACTAGCGCCAGCAAAACAACAAACCCGAGTACTTCACCAAAAAGGAATTAGAAGTTCGAATTGTTGAGAAATACTACCAGCAGCAGAACCGTATTACGGTTAAGGGCACGCACGGCAAAAACTAATGAAGTGTTCTTGGGGCGGTTCCCGATACCCCGATAGAGGGCGGGGTAGAGGATCACCTTTAATAACGATTCCAGCCCGCTAGCGCGAGATTTGAATACTGCCGTGGCGTCAAAGACGACAGCTATATGTAACTACCGGGTAAGTTGTATAAGTGAAAACAGTTTTTCATCCAAACCTATCAATCACAGTCTCGAATGATCCCAGGACCAAGCCTATATTTTTTTACATAGAGAGAGGAAGAAGAACATTCTCACAACACATTTAAATAGTTTCTTTCACAATTCCGACACTTTCTACTAAAAGACAGTAGTGAAAACTGGTCAGTATTAGTATATTATATAAGTATGCAAAAAAACTGATAAACCTTGCTGAAAAAACAATGATTTAGGGTACCCTATAGAGCAGCAATTCCCATTAAGGAGACTCACGAAATATGAGGGGGTTGGTGGATGGGTGTATGCAATACAAGTAGCAAGAATATTGTGAAACAGTACTTGCTCCTCCTCCCCTTTTTGGGGGGAACAAAAGACTGAGGAGTCAGGGGAGCCTCTGGAATGTGATGTAGGTATAATATGACTGAATATTTTAGCTGCCCATTTTTAACTTCCATATTCATAGTTATAGCTTGAAATATGTCATAAGGGGGAACAAAAGACTGAGAAGTCAGGGAATCCTCTGGACTGCGATTTAGGTATAATATGACCGACTGTTTTAGCTGCTCATTTTTAACTTCCATATTCATAGTTATAGCTTGAAATATGTTAAAAGTAAATGTCTTTTTTGTCATATATAATTAAACTTGTACTTACTTTTGAGTGTACTTGGATGCTTCATCTATTCCATAATACTGAAAAAGAGGAGATTAACAATTAACTGTTAAAAGTTTGTGATTATTTGCAACACAATATCAAATAATATGTAAACTACTTTTAACTTTTGAATAAAAATCTAATTTTCTGGAAAAAAACTGATTTTTTTATTCAAACTTTTCACTCAAAAATAACCCACATGTATGGTCACCAACTGGATATGAAGTCTTTTACATGCTCAGATACACAAGGTTCCACAACAGCCAATACTCACATTGTGTGGTGTCTCGATTGCTAGTGGAGAGCAATCACTGAGGTTAAAAGAATGAAACTTGTGAGCTAGTGATTTGTATGAAAATCTTACTTTTAATACATACAATGTATTTCACCACAAGCCCATCAATCATATACATCACATGTTCAAGGCAGATACTCAGTTGAGAATAAAACATACACCACCATTACTTACCTTACCTGGTGAGAGAGCTACAGCAGATGGATACTGCCTCTGGTCAGTGCTCATCATCAACCTGTACTGGTATAGCAGTAAAGCTGAGGGTTGTCTCTACTTTAGTGGGTGCCTTGCAACCAAGGAGTGCTCCGATGGCTGCCAATGCATCATAACAAATACAGTACAGAATGCCCCTGCCCTGGGCGTAGTACAAGAAAATCAACCAGATAAATTTGTAACCTACACATCACATAAAAACCACAACCCAACCATTAAAAACAACGACTGATGGGTACTCCTGGTACACAGTACCGCCAGGCTTCCCATAACTTGATCACCTGAAACAAGGCGAGGGGACAGAGAAACAGAAGATATACTCCTATCCTCCCTCCCCCAGTACCATGCCAGCCACAGAAAACGGGCCTAATGTACTGCAGTTTTCATAAGTAGTCTCCACACCTCGTAAGCAACGAGAGGCAAAAACAGATCTACATTTCCAATACAGTACGTAGGTTGTAGTACAGCATTGTGGAGAGAAACAGACTGTGTTTAAATGCCAGTGAAGTGGCGCCTGCCTAATTTCGTGGGCTTAACTTTCAATAAGGTTAATGCCTCTTCCTGAATGCCACTGTGGGATCCAGAGATTACTTCTCTTAGAAAGAAGGACAACGCGTTCTTGGAAATAGAACAGGATGGGTTCTTCACTGAGCACCAGAGGTTACGAGAGGGACCTCTGATGTTCTTACTTCTCTCAAGATAACACTTTAGGGCTCTAACCAGACAGAGCACTCTCTCCTGGTCTGTCGGACCGATGATACTTGTCAGGTTCTTGATAGAGAAAGAACAGGGCCAGGGATTGGATGGGGTTTCATTCTTGGCTAATAACCCAAGAGTGAACATGCAGACTGCATTCCCTTGCGAAAAGCCAACTTGCTTGTCCAAGGCCTACAATTCGCTAATTCTTTTGGCTGTGGCCAAAGCAATTAAAAAGTGGGTTGTCCTCGTTAAGTCTCTCAGAGATGAGGCATGAAGGGGCTCAAAGGGAGGACCTGAGATCCAATGAAGTACAACATCTAAGTTCTACGGTACAGAAGTCGGTTTGTCCTGTTTCAAAGTTTCAAAAGATTTAATTGAGTAACTAATATCATGACTTGCAGCAAGATCCAGGCTTTATGCCTTAACACCTAATTAAGCATGGCTCTATAACCCTTGATAGCTGAAGTCGCTAGACCATGGGAAGACCTCAGATAGAGCAAAAAGTCAGCTATTTGTGTTAAAGTGGTTTCAGAAGACAAGATGCCGTTTCTTCAACACGAGCTGCGGAAGACTGACTACTTAGCCTGGTAGACATTGGAGGAGGATTGCTGCCTACAGTTGGCAATAGCTTTTGCAGCTGCTTTTGAAAAGCCTTTCGCTCTGACAAGCTTCCTGACAGTCTGAAGCCTGTCAGAGCGAGAGTGGACATATCTTGATGACAGTGATGGAAATGAGGTTGCTTGGGAAGACTTCGACACTGTGGTAAGAGTCTTGGGAAGTCCACCAACAGGCTGAGGAGGTCCGAGAACCAATCCCTCCGCGGCCAAAACAGGATGACGAGGGTCATCGAAGAGTTGTGGGACTGAAACTTGTTGATGACTTCCCTCACTATGCTGAATGGTGAGAGGGCATGCATGTCCAGGTTGGACCAGTCCTGGAGCATTGTGTCTGTTGCCCAAGCCAGAGGGTCTGGGGTTGGAGAGCAATACAAGGGAAGACGGTGATTCTTCAACATCGCAAACAGGTCTATCGACGGCTTCCCCAACTGTTTCCACAGGTCAGTGCACACCTGTGGATTCAGCATCCATTCCGTCGGTAGAACCTGTTTGCGGCAACTTAATTTATCTGCAAGGACATTCAATTTGCCCTGAATAAAATGGGTGACAATCCAGGTGCAGTTGTTCTGGGCCTAAATGAGGAGATCTTTGGCTGCTTGGCACGATTCCTGATGTAGGCCAATGCTGTCATGTTGTCTGAGCATACTGTGACCATCTTGTTGCACGTCACTGAAGCAAAATGTTGGAGGACCAAGTGCACTGCTTTCAGCTCCCTCACATTGATGTGGAGCTTCTTTTCTTCTTGCAATCAAGTTCCTACAACTTTCATATACTGCAGATGAGCCCCCAACCCAGATCTGAAGCGTCTGAGAATAAGGTTAGGCTTGGGTTCAACAGATGCAATGATTTCCCGACAGGGAATCTCCCTTCTAAAAGCCACCACTGGAGGTTCTCCTCCTTGATTTTGGGAATGATGGGGAAGACAAATGAGTCTGGAAGGTTGTTCCTGCGCCAAGTGACCTTTAGGAAAAACTGTAGGGGCCTTGTGCAAAGTCTCCCTACAGGCACAAACTTCTCTATGGATGATAGGGTGCCTAAGAGCCTCATCCACTCATTGGCTGAACAGGAAGGGAGAGCGAGGAATTTCTGAACGGAGAGCGAGGAATTTCTGAACCGTCTGAAGGCAGGATTGAATTCTTTTCTGAGACAGAAAAGCTAGAAAACGCTGTGAATCAATCATCATCCATAAATATAGAATTGACCAAGCTGGGACTAGCTGGGACTTAGGAAAGCTGATTAAGAGGCCCATATCCTGGGCAACGAGGAGTGTCTTCTGCAAGTCCTCCTCCAAGCAGCAAGCTCTTGAAGGAGAACATTGGGGCCAATCATCAAGATAAAGGCATACATTGATGCTCATCAGATGTAGCCACCTATATTAAGGAGCAAGAACCCTGGTGAAGACCTGTGGGGCTGTGGAGAGGCCAAAGCACAGAGCCCGAAATTGGAAGACCCTGCCCTGGATTGCGGATGAACTGTATTGTGAAAGCATGCATCCTCCATATCCATCGTCACCACCCAATCTCCTTGATGGATGGAGGACAGTACTGACTGATTCGTTTCCATCCTGATTTTTATTGTTTTCACAAAGAAATTCAGGGTGCTCAAGTCCAGGACAGGTCTCCAACCTCACAATGACTTGGGAACAACAAAAAGCCGGTTGTGACACCCCTTCAAGTTTACATCTTTCACAACCTCTATAGCCCCTTTCCAGAGCAGAGAAGTCACCTCCTCCGACAGGGCAGAAAACCGCTTTGAGCCTACTGAGTAGGCTGTCAAGCTGATGGGTGCTGACGCCAACGGGGATTCTGTGATGAATGGAATGGAGTACCCCTCTCTGAGGACTTCTATTACCCAAGGCTCTGCCTTCTTCACTTCCCAATTCCTCCAAAAATGAAGAAGCCTGGTTCCCACTGGAACATGGAGGACCAAATCCTCACTTGCTACAGGAGGGTCTGGTAGAGGATTTCTTAATCGGCCGCACTTATTGGAGCTTGGTACGTGGTCTGGACTGATATCCAGAACTGCCAACTTGAAAGGGTTGCTGCTGCAACGAAGAGGCCACACTGGTACTAAAGGAGGTCGAAGGCGTACGACTCGGCTGCTTAGGTCGTTTGGTAGACTGTGCGAGTAAGTCTTGTGTTGCCTTCCTCTGCAACCCAGAAGCTATGTGCTCTAAGGTAACACTAGGAAACAGACTACCACAATCCACAGGAGCAAAGAGAAGAGATGACTTCTGGGAGGGAGTGACTCCTTTCGTGGTAAAAGAGCACCACAACTCCCTCTTCTTAAGAATTCCTAAAGAAAACAGTGCAGCCAGTTCTTGCAAGCCTTAAGAATTCCTAAAGAAAACAGTGCAGCCAGTTCTTGCAAGCCATCATGAATAGTTTTGTCCACACAAGACAACACTCTTAACCACTCCATTGCAAATTTGTCTTGGAGGGTAGCGCAGTCTTCGATTTTCTTTGTCAAAGCCCCCACAGTCCAATCCAGGAAGCTGAATATCTCAGACTCTAAACAAATCGTTCACTAAATGGTCCAACTCCAAAGACGAAAAGAAGATCTTGGCAGCAGCAAACGTTGATCTATGCATCGAGTCGATCAAGCCAGGGAAGTCTCCCTGGGAGGAAGCAGACACTCACAAAGAAGGAGCTTCCCCGGTGGCATAGGAAAGATACCTCCTTTTCGTCAGACAAGGAGGAGGGGCGCAAAAAGCAGCCTTCCCGAGATCCCTCTGTCAGACAACTAACCTCCGATACGAGATAAGGATTTCTTCGAAGAACAGGAGAGCACCATCTTCAGCAGATTAGAGGAGCCTGCAGGTTGCCTCATCATAAAAGCAGAGCCTGGAGACAACGGGGCCGCAAGAGAGAAGAACGTAGGATAACAAAATAAAAAGTACTTCAACAAAGAAGCATATGCTGATGTGGGTTGATCCTTCTCTAAGTCTTCTTCTGAGGACGAAACCAAAGAAGGAGCTAAGTCCGGTTGCTCCTGAACTGCAGACGGAGGCTTCTTAAAAAGGTCCAAAATGTTGTCTAGGCAACGTTGGATTGAGTCCAAAGAAGAATCCTGCACCACAAGAATACTGACAAGATGTCAAAACCGGTTGCGAGGGACGCTCATGACGAGCAGTATGTGGCGCCGAATGCTTGGCAGATGGTGGCGCCAAAAGCACAGTTGAATGTGCTGGCACAGGTGGGTGAGGCAACACAGGCAAAGCCACCAAGGCCGAAGAACACTGACACAGGTAAACACTCAACTAAAGGCTGATCTAACACTGGTCACTTCTTAGAAAGAAAACGCTTTGCAGGAGGTTCCGACGCTGGACATTCGGGCACCAACAGCAGCTCGAAGCTCTCAGCTCGCACTGCATGCTCAGCTCCCCAGGCACTTGGAATCCACTACACAGATGGAAGTCACTGGGTGCTTGACTATCAATGAACACTGAAAATGCACTGCAGTCTCTCCTACTGGTTGTCTGCCGCCAGCAAAATGCCTGGCGCCAGTTAGACACTCACACCCTACATTCTCTTCTCCCCCTGGGAGCTTGGCTGCCACTGCACGGACTCCCACTGGGTGGTCAGCCACTACTAGTCACTCGGAACTCTTCTTAAAAGAGCACTTGGGAACAAAATATTCAGGAGACATCAGGGCGCTTTTCTGGTCCCCTAAGCTGTATGACCGTTCTGGGCTACGATCTAGACATCTGGAACACTTACAAAGAAGCGGAGGAGCATACTCAGGGGCTGCAGGTCTTTTCAATAGCCTGGAAAACTCGGGAAAACACCACCTATGCCTCCTGCCCGAGTCAGAATTGGAGCCACTGGACGATAAGGCATGTACATTCACCGGGACGCCTTTCCAATGGCTGTCCACCGAGTCCTGGGAACTCACAACAGGCTCAGCTGACGGGGCAATTACCCATGGGCAAACACCACAGATCTCCCTTGGATGTCTGGTTTGCCTCCTCCCAGGGTTAGGGGAGTTTGGCAGGGACCTTTGTCTAGCCCTTAAGGGATGGGCTATTATATATAATGCACACCCCCAGACTGGGCAAACTTTAAAGTTGGCCAATTTAAAAAAACACATCAGTGGAAAGAGAAAGACATGCAAATGCACACGGTGTACGAAAAAAATTCTGAAAAATTTTCCTTACCTTCCATGGGAAGTTGAAAGTGACTATTTACAACCACTCATAAATTTTACCAAGTTATACATGTTTTTTCTAATTTATTTTATTTAATTTTGTAAAATTATAATTACAACTCAAACAATATCATAACAGATAAGAACTAAAATCAGTAACAAATTCTGAGCATAATTTTTGTTATAAAATATTTACGTAAATTTACTAACATCGGGAAATGCAGTAACTTTTTTTTTTATTTATACATGTTTTTTCTAAAATTTCTTTGAAAATTTACATCTATAGCTGACATAATATCATAAAGGATAAGAACTAAAACCAACAGTAATCCCTTGGTACATTTATGAGCAAATAAATAAAAAGATGTCATGGCAGAGAGAGGAGCAAGACATTCCCCCTCCAAGTCAAGAACAATACTGAAGTTCCCAAGATGCCCATGATCGAGCTGAGCTGAATTCTCTAGTTGCCACAATTCATTTATGGGCCATAGAAGTATTGGAAACTCTTTCCCACTCGATACAGACAAATCATATGGCACATAATATTAATCCTCCTCAGAGGGGATGCGCCCACCACCCAAAATCTGTTTTAGATCCTCTATTGAGGGGATCCATCCATTAAGGGCTAGGAGCATCCGTGGAACGATTAGTCACCTCCTCCACTGACACAATACTAGCCCCAACATTACACGCACTCATTTGATCAATCAGGATCTTAACTAAAGCTCCAATATGGGTTACGGTATCCTCTATGACTTTTCTTATCTACCCTAGCTTCAAGGCTGCTAAGGCACTGGGGTCAGAAGGTTGGAAGCCAGGTAACAGAGTTAATGGCAGAGTAATAGGATTTGGAATAGGGGAACAGGAAGTCATAGGAGTTGAAAGAACAGGTACTTCAGGAGAATGAGATAACCTAACCTCGGCTTCAGCAGCCACCTTTCCCTCTCTGTCTCTTTGCAGTCTCGCTAAATGAGCATTCAAAATTTTCCTTGCCCCCTGATCCCATTCCTTACATTCGTCACAATTTAGGTAAGGAGAACAAGTTTGTCCTCTACAAGAACTACAAATCATACCAGTGTCATATTTGGAAGAGGTCAATCTGGTCTTGCAGCCCTTGCTGCAATACCGAATACCATGAGAACTGGAGTCTGACATAGTTAGTCACAATCTGGAAACTATTTAAGCTAACATGATTAGCGGTACCAAAATAAACAGAGTACTTCACCAAAAGTCGGTGAATGTCTGCAACTAACCGGTGAAATCAAACCAAAACAAAAGCTACCCAACAACCGATGTTCGGTTGCTGAGCACCAGGAATTTATTGAGCTCCTGAGTCAGGTTGTACCTATTCTTTCCTGAAAGTGGGAGGGATCAGTTACCTACATCAAAACAATGGAGCGCTACCACGAATTTTTAAAAACTTAAGCTGTCGTGAAAGTACGAACTAATAGCAAAGTACTGTAATTACTTGGTAAGTTACTTATATAAAATTTTGTATTTATCATTTAATTAAGCTAGGCATTGCATATAACTTGTACAGTTAGCATCCCCTTCAAGTTACTGTGCAATCAATTTCCTGAACAATGCAGAAAACATAAATGAAAAATACATGTATAATGAGCAATCTAAATAAAATCTAAATAAAATCACTAAGCTGTGCATCTGTATACGAAATTTAAAAACACCAAATGTAGACAATTCCTGATCAGTGTTGATAGGAAATACATGATAATCAAGTTCAAAGCAGTTTACGAGATGAAAATCCCTGGCTGACACAATTCTCAACTTCACAATCAATGAGGCCAACTAAGAACCAATAACTGATCATTTTAAATCTAAGATTGGCTCTCTACACCTACACCAATGATAATAGCATTTGCAAAGAAAGATTGTCACCAGTGAGAGCACACTTGGGAAGGCCTTTGTGGATAAATACATGATTGATTTCCTGAAAGTATCGTGTACGTATTACGCTTGCTATATTGGGGTTTAAATAAAACCACACAGATTCTTAAATCATGTATACATTAATTTTTTATTCAATGAGGTAATTGTTTTAAGCAATTAAAATTCATAGCTCACTGAATTTGATGACCACACAGAAACCTTGTCAAAAAAGTTTACATGAAATTTCATAAAACAGCAATAATATGTTATATAACATTGTGCAACACCAAAAGCAAACCTGATTGCTGAAGAAAATATTACAGTACTGAGAAAATCAAAGTACATACCACTTCAGGGGGAGCCTGATGCTCTGGTCTCCGGGACATCTTTGTTTATTGATTGCAATAAAAACACTTGCAAATACTGCACTCAACTAGATTTGTAAATCTATTCCCTTCTGTAAACAAAATTCATTCTGTAAGAAGAAAAATGGGTATTAGTACATACAGCAAATGCAAACTTTTTTTGCATCAAAAAATGAGTGAAGAAATACAACTCCTGTTGCATTCAAAGTACCTTTCATTATTTTCTCTTCATTCTTTGGACTGCACCATGTTAAAAAAAAGTAAAAAAAAAAAAAATACAGTACTCAAACAATTAAAATCTAAAAACTATCACCTTTTTACAGAAAAAGTATGGTACATCCTTTTATTAAACTACTGTACAGCATTGAATTTACTGCCAGAAGTTGATAAATAATGTCTATGCATTTTTATCATTTTTTTACAAAGCACGAGTACCCTGCATCTCCTTCATCTCATGGGAAGTTATGGTGTGGTAATAACAAAGGCAGGGACTGCAATAGGGCCAGTGGGGACGGAAGGCACAAGTTGATCATCTTCTGGTCTGCCCATACACTCTTTTGACTGAGACTATCCTTTTCATGAAAATTTGATTACCTATGCCTGATATAGCCTAAAGTAATTCCAACATATTTTAGTGCTGCTTCCAATTTAGTAAATCACAGGTAGGCAGCAACAAGTTGCTGCTGATGGGATCTTTAGCAAACCAAGACTTATTGACATATTCTTGGTCCACTGTTATTTTCATGATGTGCATACGAGTGATAAGGCTGTTGGCCTGGAAAAGAAGATTGTTCAGTATGCCAATGATGCAACACTTGTGGACAAAAACACTATTGCTTAGCAGATCTCCCACTGATTTTCCACCAACAGCCCCCTTCAGGTACAATGTAGTTCGTAGGGTATGGGGCTGAACTCCCAAAAAACAAAAACACTATTGCTTAGCAGATCTCCCACTGATTTTCCACCAAATCCCCCCTTCAGGTGGATGGGACTCTGCTAAATGAGTCTGAAGCTTTAACTATATTTAGTGTAACTTCTGACTTACATCTTGTTTTTAAACCTCTAATGAAAGTGTTAGCAAATGCCACACAGAAGTTAGGTATTGTACAGAAAATCAATGCAACCTGTTTTAGGTCATTTGTACTTCCTTTACTAGAACACTCTTCTCCTGTATGAATTTCTGCCTCTGCTAGAGATTTATCTCTTTTAGATAGAGTGGTTCATGGTGGAAGGTTTCGGTTTCTTAACATTAGCAGTTATAACTTGGACCATCGATGGATGGTCTCTTGTCTGTCAATTTTTCATAAGGTTGTATTTTAACAGATATCTTTCACATTCACAATTGATCCCCGATCCTATTTTCATGCTGAGAGAGACAGATTTGCTGAACAGCAGCACCAGTATGAAGTAAATATTCCTTATTGTAGAACTTTTCAGTTCCAGAGGTCCTTTATTCCTCACAATCTTGGACTGTGGAACTGTCTCCCTGAGGATGTCGTGCAACTGGAACCTCAAAGATTCAAGCAGAGATGCAATGCATTACTACCCTACAGCAATTCTCCTTGTATTTCATTTAATTACTTTAATATCACAACTTGATATAGTTCTTATGCTGTGCTCGTAAGTCTCCTAAATATGCTTAATGCAAAAATCATATTAAAATCTATCACAAATTTACTGTTACCAAGATATTTAGCCTACCATCTCTTGTTTGTTTTAGCATTCATTCCCATGGGAGTGACTGTAAAACAGAAGTAAAAATTTACTGATTCCCCTACAGGGGGTAGTATGCAGAATATAGGGACAGGGATATTCAGTGTTCCTTGGGGGGTCAGTAAAGCTTCAAACTACTACCATGCCTGGTTCCTGCCATTCACCAACCGGAACATTTACCACCTTTTGTCCATGGTTCTGTTTATGTTTATGGTATTTACCATCATTGTCTTGTGGTTTATGTTCAATCCCAAGGGGCTGGTACTAGACACAGCACCCATTTTGAACATAAACTGAAAATTGCTGGACCTAGAATGGTACAGTAGTAGTTTCAAGTTTTACCAGGGGATCCAGGGGGGCATAAGACGCCTCAGCCAGGTCACGGCATGGCACCCTAAGTCAGGTTAAGAAGGTAAGGTCTGTTTAGGTCAGAGCACGGCATTCTAGGAAAGGCAAGGATTCCTCACACCCATCTCTGTCTTCCTACTCTGCATCTGCTCCCCCTACAGGTTGCAAAAAGCTGGGAAATAGCCTAAAAACTATTACAACTTACATTATGTAGTTATGGGTAATCCTACAGTTTAGTGGTAAAAATTCACTGCATTACGTAAAGTCAAGATCAGCGCACAGATTTATCAAATATTTATTGAATCATGGAAAACAATGAAAAAATTAGCAGTTTATCTACTTACAGAAGCTGAGGTTGCAAAAAAGGGAATAAAATGGAAACATAAATAAACAAATACATGTCTTCAGGGATAAGAACCAATAGAATTTTGAGAAAATCGTAAATCTCTGCCTCTGTAAGCAATTACACTGCTCATTTTTTAGCAAACATATTTCTGTTTGCTAATCTGTTGAACGAAAGAAGACACTGAAAATAGGAAAGAAAACTTAAACACACACAAGGGAGCAGTGAATTTGGTCCCCTAAACTGTAGGATTACCCAGTTATGTTCAAAGCAGCCAAGCCTGGGTTAAATCTGTTGGTTTTAATGAAAACAGGATAAAATTACAGGGTAACTTAAGTTGTTATGGCATGGGGGTTCTGTGCATGCGCAAGTCATTAGGGAGCCATATTGTCAAGAGGGGATGACTAAGGAAACCTATTATAAAAGGAACGATACTAACCTAACCTAACCCAGCAGGCCGTGTTACTTAGCCAGGTAGCGAAGCCCTCCTGGACCCCCAGTGAAGGAAACTAATTTTTACCAAACCCGGGTAGTGTGGACAACCGAGGGACTCGCCCCTAACTCATTAACAACAGCTCTGAATGAAACATTGCATAGAATAAATGTTGCTCAGCGTCCCAGATTCTACCGAAAAAGGAACTTCCTTGGCCAATTTCCAAAGTAATACCCGATGTGGAGCAACCCCACAGATCTCCCAAAAACAGATGTTAGCAACCAAGCTCTGTGCCAGGGCTCTCACCAATCCAAGGAAGCAGTGTTTTGAGGATTCGGCTACGAGGAAACATGACCCAGAATCTGCAGGCTATGCTGGAACACGCTTAGTCTAAGATACCTGGAGTAACTACAGTAGGCTTAGTCCTACTTAACCTAGGTTAGTAGCCCCGAGTGGCTTAGCTTAGTCCATAGGCTACAATAGCCTCAAGATAACCTCAGCTCTACAAACTTACTCGAATTTCTATTCATGGGCCTGTTTCTGGATTTACAACATTGATGATAAGACACTAGCGATGACAATGAAGTTCGGGTCAGTCTCTTATTTCCTCCAAATGCAGCCAAATACGACAGTCGACTCCACATGCGGGTCACTCTAATAGTTGTAAGGCTGAGGCTGTGCCTTTGTAACGGCGCCTCAGTAACTTGGCTGATATTCTAATGCTCTGCTCAAGTTTTAAGTTTCTTTTTATTCAATTTCCTCTTTCTATAAAAAGTGGTATGATTTTCATTGTTTCTTATCTATACTGGTTACATTGAATAACAGCTTCCTCGCTACTCAATGACATCTACTACACGAAGCTGCTGTATACCAAGTATTTTTATCTCCCTTCCTTGTTTGGCACTATTATCATTATCCAGTATATTTTTGGAAACTATTCTATCAGCACTCATTCTGTCGATCAGGCTGGCCTCTTTTATTTTTAAGTTGTAATATGAAGTTGTCCTTAATTATTATTCCTCTCATTTCATGAGTGTTCTTAAACAGATATGTGTGTATTGCCTTCTCGAACGTCTAATGTCTCACAGTTTGCATCTCTCTGGTCCATATGTCGAAAATCCTTTTTCCAAAGTTTGTGTTACATCCTGGCTCTACTAACCTTCTGTATAATCGCCTGTGCTTTAACGTGCTATTATACTTTCATTCGTCTATTGCTTTAGAACAACGTATAAAATAGTTTTGTTTATGTCACATTGTACGCCAAAACAGTTGATAGATTCAATTCTTCTTCTAGTAAAGTGGCCAATGAAGCTTAATGAGGTAAGGATGACTCTATTCTCTGAAGATTTACCAACTATTAACCATTAACTTGAACTGTTTTGCTTCACTGGTCGTTTGAACTTGTTCAATAAATCATTAGCTTTCACACTAGTTTATTCTTTAGGCAACATTATCACGAACAGCCATTTTTAACGAATCCATATTCAGATATTCTTTTATGAAAGCTACATTTCTTAAATGGTGGTAGTAAAGTCCTAGTTTTACTACATTTAGTGTTATGGACAGTCATGCCAAAGTTTCTTACTTTCGTTATCATTTGCACTTCTGGATTGTTTATTTCAGTTTTTTTTTTAATATCGGATTACTGGAGGTTTCTATTTTACCCTCTTCATTTGTAGCACATCCTGCTTTTTCCACACTGGTTCAGTCTTTTCTTAGCCATACCACTCGTCACGTCCTTAGTTGGGAGCTGTATATATTTCGTAAAGTGATGCAATATATAATAGCGTAATTGTAAGTGGACACAGGATACAATACTTAAAATGGATAAACGCTGAAGATGGTGAAATGGAACGGTTTAAGTTACTTGACGAGCAGACATTTCAAAGTACTACCGTATCATAAGGTAAAATTAGGTCTATAAAAAAATAGTATTGCTCATACTACCTGTGTATTTCTGGAAGCTTTTCATCACAGAGGGATCTGTTTCGAATACCATAGAAATCATTTACTCTCTGTTCTATTTCGAAATACATTTCTATTTTCTTTAATATTCCTTCCGTCTTGTCTACATTCATATTAGCATTAATCATTTCATGATAAGAGCAAAAGTCACAGCCATTACATACTTATAGATGTTTCACCAGTTTACTATAATTCTCCCTTATGGTTAAGTCTTTAGATTGTGACCTATTGTTGGCTTATTTGAGTTTTTTTTTTTTGTTTTTCAGAAGATGCTTGTACAGATCATTCTTAGATTCATTTACTCATGGGTTTTCCTGGTAACCAGTCCATAAGGCAGAGTCTCAACCTACAGCTTGTTTTATTTCATCGGCAAATGTACTTCGATAATCCTACGCCTCTTTTGTTATTTAATGAGATTCCATTTGCAATGCTGGACTACTTAGCACTACGGTACCACTCGTATTTTCATGCATTTGTAAGACGTCTTTCAATCGCCATATTTAAATGTTTCATATCTGCAGTCGCTCATTTGTTTCACATTTTCTAATTCTTTAGAAAAAACTCCCTTCTACAATGCCAGTTTTCTCTGCCTTCAGTATATGATGAAATGCGTGAATAGTCAGCATCATTTAAATCATTTTTTTCTTTCGTTTTTGTCATCACTGTACCAGGTTTCTGTTATCGTTAGTAAAACCGTTTTCCCAATACTTTGGACATACTTTAATCCTGTACGTCTGTCCTATTTAGATGAATATTTCTGACATTCATGGCCTTCCTTTCTGTCGTGAACATTTTGGGAACAAATGTTTAATTCCCCTGGTAGAATATTTTAGAATAGTAACTTTGAAGTATTTTCATCTTTCATCGGAACTTTAGCCACGAATTCAGGTCTCACATATGTTATATAATATTTTTATTATCTTTTCGGAGGTTTGTCTTCAAGATCTTCGAGGTCTTTTTCTATCAGCTGTAATATCAATTCCTTTCCTTTTTCTAAACACACACGCATACACACACACACACACACACACACACACACACACACACACACACACACACACACACATATATATATATATATATATATATATATATATATATATATATATATATATATATATATATATATATATATATATATATATATATATATATATATATATATATCTTGTAATATTAGGGGATCTTGTGGCTTTTTTTTTTTGTTCGAAAAAACCCACGAGGAAATAATCGTCTTTTGCCTACTTTCTTTGTAGGCATCATTGTGCCGACATAATGTTTTTCCTGTGATTAGAATCTTTCGCTGTTGGATCAGATGATTTAAGAACTAGAGTTGTCTTCGTTTTATGGGTTTATATTTTCTGCAGAATTAGCTAAACTTGGTTTTATAAAGCCACTTTCCACCTATTTACTCGTGGCCTCCATTGCGTCAGAACTTTCGAAAGATTCTACAATGTCCTCAAATATTTTTTTTCATTGCTTCACTTTCCTTGTATTCAAAGAGATAAATCATTATTTTTACCACAAAATAAAGCAGATCCTCTTTTACTGCAGTTCCTGGTAACGAATCTGAACGATGTTTTCTTACACATTCCCAACTTGACTGTACTCTCATATATATATATATATATATATATATATATATATATATATATATATATATATATATATATATATATATATATATATATATATATATATATATATACAGCATGTCCATTATGATATATAAGACATTAGTTCTTGTTGTGAAGAGTACCACTGATGCAAGAATCTTGCCATGAATTCCTTCTTTAATAAATATTTTCCCATTTCTCGTTATATTCAGGCTCTCTGTGAGTTTTGACATTTCCGTTACTAGTACGTTTTGTTGACTTCTTCCATACACTTTTTGACGACCTTCCACCAATGTCTTTCTTCCTCTTGTGTGTCCAGAACCACATTCTTCAACTTTTTTCTTGTTCACGAAAGGTGTCGTTTAAATGCCGCAGTTTTCCAACCAATATAAACTTGTTTTCGTAGATGTTTTTATCCGTCTCAGGATCTGTCATATATAAGGTTATGGTAGGAGATGAATAATCAAAACGCTACTTACCAAGTGATCCATCTATCATTGAGAGCGTTGATATAATGACAGTCAAAATACATATTAATTAACATGAAAATGGAATCGTTTTGCGACTTAACTTCATTAATAAAATATAAAGAAACCTTTTCCTCAATATATCGTTACAGGATATTTCCATCACAGAAATAGTCCTCAAATTTTTCATTTAAAGAGAAAAATGTTTGTTTGTCCCTTAGTAGTTGATTTCAGCTTGGGGTGGTGTGGGACCTGCTCCTGTCTTTAGTTGTTAAATGAGGGATTGGGGAAAGTCCTACTCAAACGAGTAAGTAGCAGTAAAAGGTCACAGTAGCAAGGTAGCCTTTTCACTAAAAGTGGAAATTCTCCTTTAACCCTAATCCAAAATAATGACAGATTTAATCGTTCAAAATCATTCTCCTGTGTAAACGAACGATGTAGCAATGCATCCTCTTCTTCAGGATCAAAGTTTATCTCAACTGTCGATTATCCTAAGGCTTTTCTTTATACAGCTTCAAATTTCTGCTCTGAAAAATAGTTAATAAAGCTTTGAGATAGAGATGTAAGATGCTACAATATTTCGAGTTTTAAATTTTTAAGAGTACTTCATTGAATACGTTTTCAGCAGTGTGCGGTGAACATGCTGGGCAACAAAATAGGTGGCCAAATATCATCCTAAAAACTTGTGCCAAGAAATTGTTTCTTTCAACCAGAAAGATAAGTCTCAGTAGAATCTTAGTCCATACACCTTGCTAAGTACCTTGCAGTGAGCACGTCTTGTGAATGTTCTGCAACAGAACACATTCTACGTGTAGGTGGCTAACACAGTGCGCACGACATCCAAACATGCCAGAAAAATAACCATTGCAGCTATTGTGTGGGAAGTCTCTGTTCGCCACACGATTTGCAATGGCATACGATGAAAATAAAGGTTTCCGACGAGCAGTTGTAAAACGACACAACGCTTTTACTGATGACTGTAAATATTCTTTCTTTCTTTAAAAATTTTCCTAAAACTTCCTCGAGATGTTTAATTTTAAACGTTTTCGAGATGTAATTCACGAATCTAAATCGACCAGTGACTGTAAAACTAAAAGAAATAACATGGTTCTTGAGTTACAGTTAACTAATCAAAGGATGCAAATAGATAACAGCCGTCAGTCCTCGGAGTTTCATGATATTATCTAAGAGCAGAAAATAGCCCTCGCCGTTGTTTTAGGAAGGTTTATATGGTAGAGAACAACGGAAATAACAAGGTATTTACTCGCGCAAAATTGGCAGCGGTATATACCACACGTACGCTGAGATCGTGCCAACTTCCATGTAAACACGAATGACCTTCGAAGTGTTGCAGAAAAGAAACCGCAAAATCAGTCACGTTACGTATCTATAAAAATGTCCTGTTCCGACGAACAACATATATAAAATGCATTCACAACAACTTCTGACGGATTTCAGTTACTAAAACTACCTAATTATGGGAAAATCCGGTGAAACACTAGCGACTATTTGCAAGTATCTGTAGAACACAGTTTTGTTTACGTTCTGTAGTCCCTGCTTTGTAACGATGAATAATGAATGCAAATGAGATTGTTGCTCTCACTTTCGTATTCTTTGTGGATTTTTTCTGTTTGTTGGGACCCATTTTATTCATTTTGTGACCCCCTAACGGATCGGGACTAGCAGTTTGAAAAACCGTGTTCTAAAGTAATAGTAAATCCATTTGTGTCACCATCTGGCCCTTTAGGCAACTTGCACTGTGCATTTGGAATCTTAAAGTATCTTCATATATCTCATAATGATTTGTAATGAAGCCGTTTCTGGGGGATAGCGAGGCACTTTGTAAAAGTAATAGTTCTTTTCGGGTAAAATTATGTAAATTATATAAATAATAATAATAAATAAATGAATGAATAAATAAATTGATTAATAAATAATACAGAAGTAAATAAATTAATTCTTATTATCATGATTACGGAGGTTACATATAAAATGCATTAGAAATTAAGCATTCCATTATTTATTTTTCTTTCCTTTATATTGTAACTTCACATAACTGAAGAGAAATGGGGTGGGGGATATGGTGATCTCTCGCACCACTGCCGCCGGGGGTAACGATACCAAAAAATTGAGAAGCACTGTCATAGACGTTCGGGTGACACCCTTCAAAAATATCTCGTAGCGACGATTCTCATCACGAATCCCTGTTCTCGTTCAGTTTGTGATTGCGTTTGTTTCTAGTCCTTGAGATTTTTTTTTTTTTTTTTGGCAGTACTCCATTTCCAATTTCCCCCTAGATGAGTAACGTAGCTAAAAGGGTGTTGGCAGCGTCACTTCGGTCCCCAGCTGCACTCAATTTTCACACTATTTTCCTTCCATTCCCCAAGCTTCCCTTTCCCATCCCTCTGCCCAGCATCTCCAAATATTACCTTTCAGTGCAACCGGGGTTTCCTACCAGTTTCACCCAATATTCCTAGTACGTCATCTCATTTCCTTTGGATTTCTTCTTCTTCTTTCTATCCGGCCACTACAACTTACCAATTTTAGCCTTTCACCAAACTGAATGGCTAGAAGTGCCGTAGTGCTTGGCTTTGTAGCCTCAATTTCATAGTTCTCTTTCCAATTTCAGTTGAAGTAAGTAGCAACCAGGCCTTCTAACCATTCCATTGACCAACCTGATTAATTGTTTGCTGTTCACCAGCACATTAGCTAACAATTTTTTTCATCATCTTTTTCTCTTTCCAGAGTATGTTTATGAATATCCTTCTTTGGACACCTTGTATCCCATACAGCCAAGAATTTCTGCCATTCCACGACTCTCCATTCTCATCTACTCAGTTTCCTGGATTTACTTTTGCCACTTAAGATTAAACCTACAGTTTTGTCACTGAAAAATTGTCAGTACAATTGTGGATTCATGCCAGTGGCTGGGCAAATATCAGTCTATATCATTTGCAGAAGTTTGGCATTAAGGTTGTTATTCATTCTTCCTATTCATACTTTGCTCCTTTTAGGACTAATACAGCCTTTTACCGAGCCTCTTTATCATTACCGTCAACATCATCACTTCCAACGCAAAGGACCTCTGTGGAATTCTGCCTCTCATGTCTTTCCCGTGGTTTGATTGGCACAAGTCTCCACTAATCATCACTCTTCGTTCTCATAGTCCTCATCCAAGTAGTTCTGGGGTTTCAACTCTTCTGGAATGGAATATGAAATTTAGGCCAAAGGACTTATGAAGTCAATCGGCGCTGAAACGGAAATTGAGATTTAAATGGTTTTATAGGTGTAACAGGAGGAAAACTTCGCAGTTGCATTATGAAACAGTTGTTAAAGATTGTGGAAAGTAAGATGGAAGAAAAAGAATATGAAAAGAGGTACAGTAAAAGGAATGAAAGGGGTTGCAATAGGGCAGAAGGGACGCTGCAAAGAACCTTAAGTACTGTCTACATAAGGGTTCAGTTCTTCAGGTGGCCACAGGAACCCAGACGACACTATCATGGGGGTTATATGAAGAACGTGTCCAAGCCATCTTCTCCCTATCATCATTACTGCATCTGCTGTATAAATGGAACTTCTTTAATTTACCCAATGGTACCATCTCCTGCATTATCCTGCCATCCGACTCCCAATATACTTTTTAAACTTCATTCTTAAATGGGCCAAATCTTTTAGATATAGTTTTGTTTATTATTATTTCAGTAAATGAAACCTATTCACATGGAACAAACACACAGGTCCCATTGACTCGAAATTCAAGCTTCCAAAGAATGTTGGTTTCAACTCCCACCGCGGACCCCACATTGCAGCAGTAACTGATCATGATACAGAGCCAGTGATTTTTCATCGCCCTCGGAGAGATGCGAACCTGCGACATCTGAGTGTCATGCCACGACACTAACCACTGTACCAGGGGACCAACCATACCAAATTTATGCTGAACTTTTGTATCGGTTTCAACCTATTTGATTTACAAACCTTTCTTAGTCTACCCTTTGTCTGATTGGCCCTTTTTAGTCTTTCACTAAATTCCAACCTCACAAAACCTGTGCTGGACGTCACTGATCCTTAACATTTGAAAGATTTTACCTCAGTCTTTTTTCCGTGTAATGTTATTCAATTCTTTATTGCATAGTCTATCCTCTTTAATTCTGATTTTGTTAGATTTATTTTGAATCCCATCTCTCTAGATATAAACTGTATTTTCCTGGCAAAATTTATAATTTCGTGGCGTATTGCATCGTCTGCATAGTCTAAGGCTGTCAACTTTCAGTCGTTACTCCAATCTAAACCTGCTCTTCCATCTCTGAAATACCATTTCCTTGTAGCACCCAACTAATTATTGCAAATTCACTTGGCAAGATTCCATCAACATTAACTGTGCATTTACTACGTTCATGGATAATTTTAGTTGGCTTTACATATTTAAGAGGAATGCCACAGTTACTCAAGACCTTCCATAATATTTGTCCGTAAACGCTGACAAAGGTCTTCTCGAAATCAAAAACCATCAGAATGGAACTTTTGAATTCCATACTCTCCTGAACAGCAAATCAATCGCACAAATATTTGTTCTGTGTAACTCCTAACTCTTCTAATACCAGCTTGTTCACTTCTAAGATCTTTATCAATTTCTTCTTGTGGCCTATTCAGAGTGAGCACACGGAATATTTTCATTGCGACTACTAACGCAAGTGCAATGCCTCTACAGACACCTAATTCACTCACGTCATCCCCCTTTCGCACCTTGGCTATGACTCCAAGTTCCAAGTCATTAGACTTTGTATCCTCATTCCATAGTCTCTATCTGCTGTTTTTGTTGAGGGCAATTTCTGCTCCTCGTCCACTTTCAGGAGCGCTCGTTAACGGTCTTTTCTTTCACCCACTCTTCTTCTCTTCGCCAGTCATATTCGGTCCACGCCCCTTTTGCGCTGGTGCGCGCTTTTTCAGGTTTTGGATCCGTTTCACCTTTTGTAACCATTGGCGTAGCCGGGGGGTGGGGGGACAGGGGACCCATGGCCCCCCAATTGACATTAAGTAATTGTATTAATTACAATAAAATTATAACCAGTTTTTCAAGGTTGTCGATATTTTTTCAGGGAAAAAATGGCCAAATATGTTTTTTGTATTTGCATGCATTCATTCAACTATTCTAACACACACGCATGCATACACACACACACACAAACATTATAGATATATACATATATATATATATGTGTGTGTGTATGTGTGTGTGTGCGTGCACGTGTGTGTGTGTGTGCATGTGTGTGTATGTATGTAGGTGTGTGTAATATATATTCCTGTTTAAGAATCAATATCTTCTGTGAAGTTTTTGACTCTTTGTTCTTATGTTTATCAATACCCTAATCCATCAGTTTTTTAGTTTGAATAAATATGTCTGTTGTGAATTTCCTAGTATACTATCCTTTTTTTAATTCTTGGGTACATACTGAGAATAGACGCCTCTAATAAAGATTAAAGACCAAGACAGTAGAAGTTCCCCAAATGAGTGGGAAAAGGTGTGAGCTAAATATATATATATATATATATATATATATATATATATATATATATATATATATATATATATATATATATGGTCATAAAAATTTGTGCAATATTCAAAATCATCTCGACTGTTTGGGCCCCGCCAAAAATCCTGGCTACGCCACTGTTTGTAAGCTCTCTAGCTAACCTTCATTGCTGTTCGTTCAGCCCTGATTTGATCTTTCATCTTTTCTACAACAGGATTCCGATTGGTTAGCATCTTCAAAACAGTTTCTACTGAGTTCTTCCTCTTTCCTCTCAACCTTTTTTGCCTTTTTTTATTTATTTTCGGACAATAATGTTCTTTCAGGCTTGTCTTAAAGAATTTCCACTAATCTCATTGTCAAAAATCCTCAAAATGAGTTGCTTTGCTTTGGTGCTGTAAATTCATTTTCTCATCTTAGGTATTCAGATTTTACATTTCCTCTTTCCCCAGTATTTGGAAAATTACTTTCATATCTGAGTGCATTTTCCTTCGTTTCCCCTCTTGGAAAACAGAGTCCATCAAAAACAGGTTGTGATAAAAAAACGAAAAGTGTTGTTACTCTTTTTAAATAATAGCCTACTCAGTCTGTCGCCACTGTGCTATAAAAGTCCTCTTTACTTTCAGGGGATTACGTAACAACCGTAAAGCCACCACGTCTTGCTGGTTTCTTGGGTTAGTCGGTGTTTATTTTATTCACTTTTTTTTTCTTGAAGCCTATAATCTTCCTTCCTTCGAGAGGTGATCAGTCATTTTCTTTTGTGTCTGTCCACACTCCTTTTTCCACTCTTTTCTTGCAGCCTGCAACAGAAGAAGCAACGAGTGCTGATGCAGCGAGCCTTTGCCAGAGGAATGAACATTTGCAGAAAAAAGCAATGAGGATAACAACGATATTTTGTCCTTTTCTTTTTTTCCTTATTCCTTTGGACAATGGGAATTCTGTTCCCAGTTATGGCATCTCTCACATCGACATATGATAGTCGCTGCCGCCAAAAGGCGGAAAGTAAACGGATATACTGTAGATATGTGTCGCAAAAATCTGCGTAATGTGATGAAACCAGGCAGGCTGGCATGAAATGTACTGCTGTGCAGATCTTGCGCTCATGAAATTTGTTGCGCAATTACCTTGGGCAAGCATAAGGAATCATTCTGACCGATTCTTAAATCACTGAATGCTGATCAAGGAAAGAAGTTACTAAGCTGAAGAGACGCGTAGAATAAACAACCCGGCGGCAGAGAGACCGTGCTTTGAGCCTTTGACTCACTCATTGTCAAGGCCGCGTCATCTTATTTACGAAACGTGGAATGGCGGACCTCTCCTGAAGTCCTTGGCTCGCTGCCCAGGGTGAACCTTCCCGCCATACCTTCAGTACGTCACAGGCGCCACACCCCCTGTATTGGCAGACATTAGAGCATGTGTACCAGCAAAGCCTCGGGTATCGAGCATGTCATGACAGTTGTATGGTTCACTTCCGTAATCATTTATTTGAGTCATTTCTTTGTTATTGTGCTCATACCGTCAGAAATGACGGTGATATGAGACAGGGTCGAGACAGCAGAGTTCCCACAATCTACAAACTTCTCCAAGGGATGGTGGTGAGTAAGGATGGACCGGGTTGCTAGTTTAAGTGTAGATTCCACCAAGCCTACTTAGACTATGATTGTCTACATAAAAGGCAAAAGCTAAATATACGGGTAACGTTTCGGTTTATCATACAGATTTTTGGCATTACTATGCTTACATCGAACCTCTCACAATCACCCGTTTATGTAAACATCGACAAGTTAAGCAGCATGAAAGGTATTCAAATTTGGAGGGCATTCTCTACTAACAGAATAACAGAAGGAAACATTAGTGACTGTTGAGACACGGAGCAGACTACGCACAATTATGAAAGACAGAGAGCGAACCTTTTTGCTAGCTTACGCAACAGCCGTTTCCAAATGGAATTGTCCGACTAAATGAAACAGTGATATTTTGAAGAGGAGTAAACAAAAATTACTTTTCCAACCTGCAATCAATATTGCCAGGCAGCCCCTACCTAAATTAGCTAAGCTCATCATTAACACCGAAATAGGAAATTCATCTCTACCTGTCTCTTGAGGGAAGCCATTTGTGAGTTTCAAGACGACGATTTTTTATGTGATTCATATGTGCACGAGCGCCAAGGGACCAGTTCAAAATAGTTTGCTGTGGCCTTCGGTGAGATGTAAACGCACGCATAGCTTCTTCGCGCCAATTGACTCGGTTGTAAACAGTTGTAAATAGCACCGTTGCAATGTAACGTATATCCTTCCTAAAACACTGGGGCCCTTTCGCTTTTTTTAGTTCAGACTTATTTCTGATGGGAAGGGAAACGGGAGGAAATGAACATTTCTCTATCGGGAAAAATGAGAGATAAATGATTACATAATTATGAGCCGAGTGAACTTTCAAGATAATATCTTGTACGATGCAGATTAAGATTAGAAATAAATATACTTCAAAATATCGAAGAGTAAGAAGAAAAGAGTATAATATGTAAGAACTGGTTTGATAAAATAGCTTAAGTATTCTTGGCCTTATTAAAATATCTTCTTAAGAGGTATCCAGATAATTGTATAGTACCTCTAAAAATGAAAGGATTAAAGATGATGTTTCTAAGAAGCAACAAGAAGTCAACCCAAGCATTTTAAGTGTCTTTGGTTGTCTTAAAACAAATAGATGGGTGCTGCTGGTTGCGTAATAAAAATTTCTCCCGGATTACGTGAACGCTCTGATGCACACTCAGACTACTTTTACTCTTCACACTCACAGACTGGTGAATTTATGTAGACTGGCGTCAAACTCACTCAGACTAGTGGGTGCTACTTTGGCTTGTTATGTAGGCCTACGCATCACCTACTCCGAGGTGCTAGTACTAAACACCGTATGGTAAATGTAAAGTAGACGGCCGCACGAAGATATCGTTTATCAATATAATTTGTCAACCACACAATATAGAAATGGGTGTATATGATACTTTGATTACCGAGGGGCTAGGACTAAACACTGAGTCCCAAAGAGCTTCTGCCATGTTCAGTACTAGCACCTCGGAGTAGGTGACTCGTAGATAACAAGCCAAAGTAGCACCGACTAATGCATACCAGTATGCAGGCATAGAATATTATTATTTGCAATCAACTTTGCTCTATCCCGAGGTAAACTTCACGAAACTTTTTCCACCGTTGCCAGTCAACATGAAGATAACGGACTGAAGTGCTGATTTGAGTGGGTCTTCTCGAGAAGTCTTTTCAGTACATTGAAGAAACACACTATGTACAGTATATAAATGGGAAGCGCAGCACGTTCTAGTCTTAATTGCAAAAATGTTCTATTATTTGGTAGAGTTTCGGATAAATATCTTCCCTGTTTTTATTTTTTAGTGTAGCTGTGTATTTTATGAACTGAACATGAGTGAAATGCTTCTAAAAATTTCAACCTTTACATTTGTTTTATTTTTCCTGCACTTTATGAGTATTATTAATACTTGAGCATTTATTGCCAGATGGACGGCTCTTAGTGCATTCTTTAGTTTGTTAATTACTATATCAGGAATCTACTTGTAATTAAGATTGCCATCAATTTATGGTAGTAGGACGAATGTTGTTTTTAGATCACTCTTCCGGAAGAGAAACACAGGTTAAAATGTCTGCTTTTAGTTCAGGAATAAGAGCCAGGTAAGAGCAAAAGAGTGACCTCTCTGTCTTGACCATCCAGATTTTGATGATCCCCGAAAGCTATTCACTGTCATCCCACTTTCGGTCCTGGGAAAGCAATTTTAAACTACTTTGGTCTAGGAATTTGAAGTTCCTCTTGAATGGCCGAACGGGGGAAAAGGACAGTAAGTAGGCTAACAACCTGGTTGTGCTTAGAGTTGTCCAGCTGGCACTTGGCCCTGATCAGGTTGCGGGATCAGCTACAGGAGCATCCACACACGGACATAACAATAGCATAAAAAAACTGACAGGGCTGCACTATGGAGGATGCATCATATATGGTGCAGGAGGTAATGAGCAGCAGGTCTAGCTGCAAATTGTGGGATAAGAAAAGCGGTTGCGAGGAAGAGCCAAGTACTTGTAGTCCGCAGTTGATATGTTGATTGATGACAGTGAAGGGACATTGCCTAGGCTGGCGAAGACGGCTGAAAATGTATGTACAACGAAAAAGATGGCAGTGGATGTTAGCAAGAGTGAGGATAGATAAACAGAAATTCGGGAAGACGAAAGAACAAATATTAATGCAGAATAGCGAAGGAATGGAAGGGGTGATTCATATAGATATCTTTAAGTATGTGTAACGGGTGACAGAAGGAAGAATGAAGAGGTAATCTACCGAATAAGTGAGGCGAAAAGGTAAAAATGTGTTGCAAAAGATCTGGAAAAACAGAAAAGAATCTATAAAGGCCAAAGTTGAGTGTAAAGGGACTGTTACAGCACCCGTCCTTTATGGAAAAGAAGTGCATTATGTAGGTAAGTTTGTAAAAGTTTTCGGTAAGTATTCTGTTTCTACAATTCTATGATGTAGTATGTATAGTGGTCAGGGGTCAATATTAGGCATGAAAGAGTAGCTGAATGAAGAGGAACAAATTTTCTCCCAGCTAACTTTGTACGCAGGTGGATTAATTAGGTAAGTCCTCTGCATAACTACGTTACATTCGTTACCTGCATGAGTTTCTGGATATTTTCTTTAACGTAAACCTAAGTACAGGGAAGTCCTCTCAACCTGACACCCTTCCATTATCCTCATTGCTCTCCTCTCTCACGATTGAATCGGCGACAAGGAAAGATAAGCGTGAGAGAACAACTACCAAGGCTAAACCATCATGTTTAGCCCTTTACAGATAAGTTGCTGACTTATAACAAATCAGACACATCACTGGCGACATAGCAGACGAACTCAAGAACTGTGGAAACACCGACCAAGCAGCGCCAATGATGGACGGGGCGGGCAGCACAAGGAACATGTCACAGGAAGGCAGATAAGAAAAGCTGTCACCATACTTATAATGTGGCAACACCAGACTTTAGATTCAGGACCTCCTGAAAGTCAATTGATACAGGTGAAAAACTAGGTAATAAAATTACGATCCTTTTCTTGGCCCAGTTTACAAATAAAAGCAATTACTGACATAATAAATGAAATTTAATAATCTTATATATAAAAGTGAATGTTTGTATGTTTGTTTGTATAGTTGTCCATATGTTTGTGAGCTACAGAAATGCAAACCACTTGACCAATCTGGGCAAAATTTGGCATGTGGCCACCATTTGACCCAACTTAGATAATAGGGTAGGTTTCAAACCCGTACTCGCACCCCTTCCCCATCCCCTTCCCCCTTCGTTTGTAACTTATGTGGTAAATAAACTCTACTGGTTCATCATACCTTCTGTCATGTGTAAATAAACTCTGCAGGTTTATCATACCTCAAATTATGTACTCAATACCATTGAAATATGTTATTGAAAATGCTTTTCTTTCCTGTAATTACTAATTCTGTATAAAGGTTTAGACAGTTACCACAGTAGTACTGGATAAAAGGGACAGTCACCACAGTAATGTCTGGATAAAATGGACAGAAACCAGAAATACCTGGATAAAAGGGACAGTCACCAATGTAATACCTGGTTAAAATGGAGGTCGCCAAAGTAAGACCTGGATAAAATGGACAGTCACCACAGTAATACCTGGATAAAATGGACTGTCACCACAGTATTACCTGGATAAAATTGACTGTCACCACAGCAATACCTGGATAAAATGGATTGTCACCACATTAATACCTGGATAAAAGGGACTGTCACCACAGTAATAACTGGATAAAAGGGACAGTCACACATTAATAACAGGATAAAATAGACTGTCACCACAGTAATACCTGGATAAAATGGACAGTCACCACTCTAATACCTGGATAAAGCGGACTGTCACCACAGTAATACCTAGATAAAATGGACTGTCACCACAGTAATGCCTGGATAAAATGGACTGTCACCACAGTAATACCTGGATAAAATGGACTGTCACCACAGTAATACCTGGATAAAAGGGACAGTCACCACGGTAATACCTGGATAAAATAGACTATCACCACAGTAATACCTTGATAAAATGGACAGCCACCACAGTAGTACCTGGATAAAATGGACAGTCACCACAGTAATACCTGGATGAAATGGAAGTTGCCACAGTAATACCTGGATAAAATGGAAGTTGCCACAGTAATACTGGATAAAAGGGACTGTCACCACAGTAATACCCGGATAAAAAGGATTGTCACCAGAGTAATACCTGGATAAAAGGGACAGTCAACACAGTAATACCTGGATAAAATGGACTGTCACCACAGTAATACCTGGATAAAATGGACTGTCACCACTGTAATACCTGGATAAAATAGACTGTCACCACAGTAATACCTGGATAAAATGGATTATCACCAGAGTAATACCTGGATAAAAGGGACAGTCACCACAGTAATACCTGGATAAAATAGACTGTCACCACAGAAATACCTGGATAAAATGGAAGTTACCACAGTAATACCTGGATAAAATGAACAGTCACCACAGTAATACCTAGATAAAATGGAAGTTGTTACAGTAATACCTGGATAAAATGGAAGTTGCCACAGTAATACCTGGATAAAAGGGACAGTCACCACAGTAATTCCTGGATAAAAAGGACTGTCACCACAGTAATACCTGGATAAAAGGGACAGTCACCACAGTAATACCTGGATAAAAAGGACTGTCACCACAGTAATACCTGGATAAAATGGACTGTCACTACAGTAATACCTGGGTAAAAGTGATGACTGCCACCACAGCAAATACCTGGATAAAAGGGACTGTCACCACAGTAACGTCTGGGTTAAATGGACAGTCACCACAGAAATACCTGGATAAAAGGGACAGTCACCACAGTAATACCTGGATAAAACGGACAGTCACCACAGTAAGTCTGGATTAAATGGACAGTCACCACAGTAATACCTGGATAAAAGGGACTGTCATCACAGTAATACCTGGATAAAAGGGACTGTCACCACAGTAACGTCTGGATTACATGGACAGTCACCACAGTAATACCTGGATAAAATGTACTGTCATCACAGTAATACCTGGATAAAATTGACAGCTACCACAGTAATGTCTGGATAAAATGGACAGTCACCACAGTAATATCTGGATAAAATGGACAGTCACCACAGTAATGTCTTGGTAAAATGAACAGTCACCACAGTAATACCGGGATAAAAAGGACAGTCACCACAGTAATGCCTAGATAAAACGGACAGCCACCACAGTAATACCTGGATAAAATGGACAGTCACCACAGTAATGTCTGGATAAAAGGGACAATCACCACAGTAATTCCTGGATAAAAACGACTGTCACCACAGTGATACTTGGATAAAATGGACTGTCACCACAGTAATACCTGGATAAAAGGGACTGTCACCTGGATAAAATGTAAGTTGCCACAGTGATACTTGGATAAAAGGGACTGTCACCACAGTAATAACTGGATAAAAAGGACAGTCAACAAAGTAACAGCCGGATAAAATGGACTGTCACCACAGTATTGCCTGGATAAAAGGGACAGTCACCATCGAATTACCTGGATAAAATGAAAAGTCACCTGAGTAATACCTGGATAAAATGGACTGTCACCACAGTAATACCTGGATAAAATGTAAGTTGCCACAGTAATATCTGGATAAAATGGACTGTCACCACAGTAATAACTGGATAAAAAGGACAGTCAACTCAGTAACAACTGGGTAAAAGGGACAGTCACCACAGTCATACCTGGATAAAAGGGACAGTCACCACAGTAATTACTGGATAAAAATGACAGTCAACACAGTAACAACTGGATAAAAGGGACAGTCACCACAGTCATACCAGGATAACATGGGCTGTCACCACAGTAATACCTGGGTAAAATGGACAGTCACCACATTAATACCTGGATAAAATGGAATGTCACCACAGCAATAACAGGATAAAATGGAAGTTGCCACAGTAATACCTGGATAAAAGGGACTGTCACCACAGTAATACCTGGATCAAAGTGACAGTCACCACAGTAATACCTGGATAAAATGGAATATCACCACAGTAATATCTGGATAAAATGGAAGTTGCCACAGTAATACCTGGATAAAAGGTACTGTCACCACAGTAATACCTGGATAAAAGGGACAGTCACCACAGTAATACCTGGATAAAATGGACTGTCACCACAGAAATACCTGGATAAAAAGGACAGCCGTCTTACCTGGATAAAAGGGACAGTCACCACAGTAATACCTGGATAAAAGGGACAGTCGCTACAGTAAATTGGATAAAATTTTGTCACCACATAATTTCCTGGATAAATACTGTCACCACTATCCTGGATAAAATGGACAGTCACCACAGTAATACCTTGATAAAATGAACTGTCACCACAGTATTACCTAGATAAAATGGGCAGTTACAACAGTAATAATGAAAAATATACTTTCACCACAGTAATAGCTGGATAAAAGGGACTGTCACCACAGTAGTACCTAGATAAAAGGGACTTCTCACCGCAGTAATACCTGGATAAAATGGACAGTCACCACAGTAGTACCTAGATAAAAGGGACCTCTCACCACAGTAATACCTGGGTAAAAGGGACTGTCGCCAGAGTAATACCTGGATAAAATGGACTGTCACCACAGCAATGTCTGGATTAAATGGACGGTCACCACAGTAATACCTGGATAAAATGGACAGTCACCACAGTAATGTCTGGATAAAATGGACAGTCACCACAGTAATACATGGAAAAAATGGACAGTCACCACAGTAATGTCTTGGTAAAACGGACAGTTACCACAGTAATACATGGATAAAAAGGACAGTCACCACAGAAATGTCTGGATAAAAGGGAAGTCACCAGTAATACCTGGATAAAATGAACAGTCACCACAGTAAATCCTGGATAAAAGGGAGTCACCAAAATACCTGGATAAAAGCGACTGTCACCACACTAATGCCTGGATAAAAGTGACAGTCACCACTGTAATAGCTGGATAAAAGGGACAGTCACCACAGTAATACCTGGATAAAAGGGACAGTCACCACATTAATTCCTGGAGAAAAGGGACAGTCATCGAGTAATACCTTGATAAAAAGGACAGACAGTACAGTAACATTTGGATAAATTGGACACAGTCACCACAGTAATACCTGGATAAAAGGGAAAGACAGTACAGTAATATTTGTATAAATGGGACACAGTCACCACAGTAATACCTGGATAAAATGGACAGCCACCACATTAATTCTTGGATAAAAGGGACAGTCAACACAGTAATATCTGGATAAATGGGACAGTCACTACAGTAATATTTGGATAAAAGGGACAGATAGTAAGTAATACTTGGATAAAGTGGAGAGTCACCACAATAATACCTGAATAAATGGGACAATCTGGGTTTAGTCTATATAGTATATATATATATATATATATATATATATAATATATATATATATATAAATATATATATATATATATATATATATATATATATATATATATAAAATGGATGCATGTATGTATGTGTGTGTCTGTATGTTCCAGCATAATTCTGAAACATATTGAGCAATTTCAACCAAACTTGGTATACATATGTCTTACTATCTGGAAAAGAATACTGTGGGGGTAAGACATGACTAGCACCAAAGGGGGTGGGAAGGCCTTCCCTGAAACTGGGCTGGTTCTGCTCGTAGGCTTAGTAACTAAATAAATTATACGAATTTAGCATACATCATTTCTGTATACATATGACTTACTATCTGGAAAAGAATACTG
The DNA here is from genome assembly GCF_040412425.1 of Macrobrachium rosenbergii. Classification (NCBI taxonomy): domain Eukaryota; kingdom Metazoa; phylum Arthropoda; class Malacostraca; order Decapoda; family Palaemonidae; genus Macrobrachium; species Macrobrachium rosenbergii. Next base: position 1,657,516 of record NC_089777.1, on the reverse strand, counting down.
TAGGGGTAAGACATCGCCGGCACCCAGAGGGGTGGGAAGGAGGTGAAATGTAAAAATAACTGAAAATTACAGATATTAGTACTTAATGATCTAAACCATGGTTTTTGAGGTCGCTGAGATGAATGGTGGCACTCCCAATACCCTTTAATTCCAAGTTCAGCCCCGATAGGAAAGTGGGGTGAGAAGGGGTGAAAAATAAAATGTCAAAAATGACAGATATTAGTGTCTAATCCATAGTTTTTGAGGCTGCTGAGGTGAATAGTAACACTCCCGATGGCCTTTAAGTCCAAGTTCAGCCCCAATAGGAATGTGGGGTGAGAAGGGATGGAATATAGAATGTCAAAAACGTTGGGAAATGTAACTGAAGCAATTATCTTAACAAGAAAAGGAGAGAGTGAAAGGGAGAGGAAGTGAGAGAGAGAGAGGGAGAGTAGAGGGGTATTAAGGAGGAGAAGAGGGAAAGAGCGAGGGAGAGTTGGAGACAGAGAGAGTGAGAGGGAGAGAGAGAGAGAGAGAGAGAGAGAGAGGAGTGAGAGGGAGATACAAGTCTAGAGAGAGTAGAGGGTGTGTTAGGGAGGAGAAAGAAGGAGAGGAAGTGAGAGAGAGAGAGAGAGAGCAGAGGTGGTGTTAGGGAGGAGAAAGAGGGAAAGAGAGAGAGAGAGAGTGTTTATCAGTTGTCATTCATAGTTTTCCCGGGCAGCACCGGATTGGTCAGCTAGTATATTGATAAAAGGGACAGTCATCACAGAAATTTCTAGGTAAAAGGGACAGCCAGCACAAGGAGGGGCAGGAAAAATTTTCTAAGTCCTTCAGATTTTTCCCAGGCAGCACTGGGTTTGTCAGCTAGTTATACATATAATGTACCCATACTGTAAAAATAAGTGAAATATGCTTTACAACTGTAAAATGTGTCAATAGTAAGGCAATTTAGCTTTGTTAATCATGGTGCGAAATAATTAATACGTCTGAGTAATCCAAATCGTTGTTTTGACCTGTTATAGTATGTATGTTCCTTTATATATATATATAGTTATATATATATATATATTATATACAGTATATATTTATACACAGATGTATGGTCATATATGTGTATAATATATTAATTTTATATATGAGAGACCTATATATATCCCTATACGTGAGTCAGATATATATATATATATATATATATATATATATATATATATATATATATATATATATATATATATATATTGTAATGAACCTATGTCCACAATTATTTTTAAGATTTAAGAAGTGGCAAGAGCAGGCTTTTTCATTTTTAAGATCAGTGCCACAAAGGATTATTTAAAGCCAAGGTGCAAGATCACCAACAGAGCAAAAACACAGAAAAACACTCAAAGAGGATAATGAAAAAATGCTAAACAAACTTAATTATTTATTACAAAAAATATTAATAATAACTTGAATGAAACCCCACAAAAAGAGCTGAATCAGGGTGTACAAAAAAAACCTTCACCTAAAATAAACTCTTTCACACGTCAGATCGAGAGACAGTAAATGGGAGGAGGAAGGAAAACAACCTATTCCTAGGATAGCCCTGAAAACTCGAGTAGGAGAGAATGAAAGAGGGAAGCGCCTTAATCCTAAATTTTACAAAATAAACCTTAATATTACATATATAATAATAAACCACCTAAAATTAACTGTTGATGTTAATATTAATTAACACACGCCCAGGGTGAAAGCACGATGAATTTATGTAAGTGACAAGAACCACACACACATGGCTGTCCAAAAAAAACGGTCCTGAAGTCACGAGGAGTCTGCAGCCGGAGGATACAGCAACGTCTATATAAAGTGCACAGTTTATATCCTTACCGGCTATCATAAAGGTTTCAGGCGTTTTCACGACTCCGGAGGTTAGCAGGACGAAGGCACGCAGGGCGAGTGGAAAGACAGGCTGTCCTTCCAAAGGCAACAGGCGAGTCCAGGGATGCAAAGCTGAATACTGGATGCAGGGGAGCACAGGCAGTGCCCTCCAGAACGCACGGGAAGGGCGTCCGACCGCAGCAACGGAGATGCCCCTCAGAAAGTAGCTGGAACAGTCTTCAGACAGAGGAAAACCAGCAACGTCCTCCGTAGTATAGAAACAAATCCTTCAAATCTGTAGGAAAATTCAAATGGCGAATCCTGCGCGAATAAAGTCTCCAAAAACCTCCAAGACAAGAAGCCGAATACACACTGCATTCATCCTCAGCCAACAGTCCCCACCAAACGTGAGGCAGCGAACGGGGAATCACCAAACAAACATTTCAGCCAAATAATTACATGAAAAGAGAAAAACAACTTTCATGGGCGAGGTACCACTTAAATAATAAAAACCTTCGGTAGGAGCGGGAACAACCTTAACCAGCTTTTCCTGTGGCACAAAAATAAAATTAAATTGAAATTAACTGAAAGTAATTTACTTTAAAAGGCCACGAATAAAAATTAAGATTATTACAATTATTATAATATATATATATATATATATATATATATATATATATATATATATATATATATATATATATATATATATATATATATATATATATATATATATATATATATATATATGACAGAGAACAATGGAACTTATTCATCTTCTTTCTGCTTGAATGCCCAACAATTAGCATAAATAGCACTGAGCTGTACAAAGGCCAATTATTACAGTACTGTTTGGTGCAAAAAATAGTGTACGGTTTATTAATAAAATACCTTATTTTTGGTAAATGCTTGTTTTTTTTAAAGCAAATTACGGAAATTTTTGTTTTCAACGAACTACAGTTCATTAATCTGGCCTCGTACCTGTGGTATTTTGAACATACTAAAAGTATATAAGTATTCATCGTTAACAATAAAGCAAAATGAGTAAATCTCTATGCAATGATTCACGGCACAATAGAAAATACGGAGGCACATTGGATAAACATTTTACATACTAAGTAGGACTACTTTGTCCATACCATCAGTATGACAATGGTTTACTTTAACGCCCAGTGACTGAAATAATTTGCCTTACCAACACGCTTTGCGTTTGCGTAGAGAGACGATACATATAGGTGATGCGTTGATAGTCAAAATACCTGTTGTCTTTAGTGGCAATTTTAATTGCAAGAATGGAATGGGAAGTACAAGCTTACCACACCTTTCATCAGCATTGCCGTTAAATCAAAATCTCAGCAATGTCTGCGTAGAATAGGGGAAACAATCTTTGAGAGAGAAGAGACAGAAGAAAGTGTAAGTCGAAATTTTATCAATAATGTTATCTAAGCGAATGTACTTCAGAATTTACAACAAAGAATTGCTGTATGCGACAATACCCAGTTGCGCAGAACTTGTGAAATGTTATGATGTTATTTTGCAAAGATTCGTCACTTAGGAGGGTTTCTCTCAAAGAAAGTCCCAAGATTCCCATCAGGTGGTCATAGGGTGCGTATGCGTGAATACTGGCACTGTTTTAGCATCAGCAGAAGAACATGATTGCATAATTCATGTAGCTGAACACAAGGAAGGGTACTGAAGAACCCCGCCCTGCTACCACAACAATCACCAGCCCCCGTCCTCCCCACATCCCCCCTCCCACCTCCCCGCCTCCACCGCACACTATATCCGTGGCGCTATATCACGGTGACGAGGCGAAAGCAGTTCCTATGCTTGCTTGAACTCAAATCTGCAGAATCAGGGAAGCCCTGTCGATTGCTTTGTAGTATTTGTTCTCTAATGGTATACTGATCATGTAGATAACGAAAGAAAAATACAAAGTTTCCTGCTGTTGCTCACCCGTGATGCTTTGCTGTTGTTACAAGTAAGGTGGCTGTATGTCAGTACGGGATCTTATTCCTAAAGCAGCCCATTTTGAGCAGTTGCCTTCTGCTGGTGCAGTGAATAATTACCTGCTGCTGGCCAGTGGGTTGTATTGAAAGGTTATGTTGCAAAACCAAGAAATATTTATTGTTAAAATGCATGTTTTACATCATTTTAGCAATTCATTAAATGGTTGCCGTTAGAGCACTTCACGCGTCTCGAACTGTCGACCTAACCGCCCAGTTCTCCTCGCTGCTGGGAGAAATGGAGCTGGGGATTTGGTACGATACAAGTCCACATTCGTTACCGGGGTCTAAGCGATGTCAGGCAGGGCAGCCGATCAAGGCTACGGCCTAACCCAACGCCAAATCAAAGTCCTTCAAAAGAAGGCATCGTGCTTACCCCATATAAAAATGGGAAAAAGCACGTTAAAATGACAAAAAAAAAAAGTTAGAGCACTTAATCTGTTGTGGGTCAACCAGTCTGGATACCTTACCTTGCATCATGAACTAAGGGGACTGATATATAAAACAACATTATTTGTATCTTGATGTTTGCGAATACACACACACACACATGTCACGTTAAGTGATGGTTTTGCACAACTGCTGGTTTCCCGCTCGTTCCCTATATGGATTGCTGCCTATTACCTATCAAGTTTTTTTGTTTTGATGTTATGTATGAGCTACCGGTTTTTCTACGTCATACGGGTCTGGTAGGGCAGCGAGAGTAGCGGCATATAGCAGCAGCAGGCAGTTTTGGAGTCGACGTTGGTCGAGTTTTTGAGCAGCAAATTGGAGCACGCCTATAAGTGGAGCACGACGTAGAGGTGGAGTGTGACCATATATCGTGTGACCATTAGCTGCTCATCTTTGATGACAGCGAAGGCTGTCCTAACGTCTAATCGGGGTTTTCTGGCTTTGTGGGTTCTTGTCCCTGTTGTGCAGCTGAGGGCCAACTCTTGGTTCGTCTGTATGGAGGACGCCATGTTTGGTATTTTTTTCTGCCTGCTGTTGTTTATTTTTGCCTCTTTTTTTTTTTAAGTCATTTTTGTTTATAAAAATTGTTTATTTAACTTGATTTTGTTTAAACGTGCCAATTTTGGCTTTTTTGTATTTGTGGTTTTTATCTTTTTACAGACCTGACTCACTTGAAATTTTGTAAATAAATTAATTTTAAATCATTTTATTGTTTTGTTTTAAAGAAGTTTTTATTAGTAAAACAGCCCCGTCTGAAATGTTAAAAACCTGCATAAGGAGGCCACAGTTTTTTATAGGGACTGCCATATAAAATATATATATATATTATATATATAGTTGATATATGATATGTTTGATATATATATTCGCTATAAACCCCGACCAGTTGCGTAAAAGGTCATATATATTATATATATCGTATATATATATATATATATTGTATATATATATATAGAGATTGTAATGTGTCTGTGGGTGTGTAATATATATATATATATATGTGTGTGTGTGTGTGTGTGTGTATTGCAAACATCAAGATACAAATAATGTTGTTTTGTATATCAGTCCCCTTAGTTCAGATGCAAGGTAATATCTGACTGGTTGACCCATCAACAGATTAAGTGCTCTAACTTTTTTTTTGTCATTTTAACGTGCTTTTTCCCATTTTTATATGGGATTGTAAATATTCTTTTGAAGGACTTTGATTTGGCGTTGAGTTAGATTGTAGCCTCGATCGGCTGCCCTGCCTGAATATGTGCACATGTTTGTACCAAATCCCCAGCTCCTTTCTCCCAGCAGTGAGGAGAACTGGGATTGTAATATATATATATTGTATATATATATATATATGTATATATATATATATTATATATATATATACATATATAATATATATAAAATTGTAATATTATATATATATATGTTGTATTATAAGAATATTATATATATTCTGAGATATTTTATATATTCACAAAAAGATTGTAAATGTTGCTTTATATCCAATATTTGATCCATCGTAGCTTCAGCGGCGGACGATTGTAATAACTCCACCATTCGTCTGTAAAGAGAGCCATGGGCTGACATTGACTCTGTCGGGCAAATGCCCGTCAATGTCATAGTAATGTGATAAAAATTCATAAATAGCTACGTGTCTCAAACGTACCAATCGGCTGTCATGGTGGGGGGGGGGTTCATGCCGACGCTAATTACAAATACCTGCATGAGAAAATGATTAATTTGTAAATCTTATTATACACTTGAAATAAAGAAGTATTTATTAAGTAAAACAATTAGTCTGAAAATAAAACCCTGTTATGAAGGAGGCCACAGTTTTTTTTATAGGGACTGCCATGAAAAAAAGGAAAGTTTACTAGAAAGTTGACAGACTGATTGTTTGAGGCAACAGTTGCGTAAAAGGTCATTCATTTATATCGTACGCAGTGGATCGGAGATTGTAATATTCCGAGAGACTGTAATATTCTGAGGGGCTGTAATATTCCGAGAGACTGTAATATCTGAGGAATTGCAATATCCCGAGAGATTGTAATATTCCGAGAGATTGTAATATTTAGAGAGATTGTAATATCTGAGGGATTGTAATATCCCGAGAGATTGTAATATTCCGAGGGACTGTAATATTTAGAGAGATTGTAATATTCAGAGAGATTGTAATATTCTGAGGGATTGTAATATTCCGAGAGATTGTAATATTCGGAGGTATTGTTAATATTTCCAAGAAATTTGTAATATTCCGAGAGATTGTAATATTACTCAGGATTGTAATATTCCAAGAGATTGTAAATATTCCAGATATTGTAATATTCCTGAGGGATTGTAATATTCCGAGAGACTGTAATATTCTGAGATACTGTTGTAGGCTATTCCAAGAAATTGTAATATTCTGAGAGATTTCAATATTCCAAAAGATTGTAATATTCCGAGGATTGTAATATTCTGAGAGATTGTAATATTCCGAGAGATTGTAATATTCTGAGAGATTGTAATGTTGCAAGAAATTGTAATATTCTGAGAGAATGTAGAGACTTGTAATATTCCGAAGGATTGTAGAGATTGTAATATTCTGAGAGATTGTAATATACGGAGAGATAGTAATATTCCAAGAAATTGTAACATTCCTAGAGATTGTAATATTCCGAGGGATTGTAATATTCCTAGAGACTGTAATATTCCGAGAGATTGTAATATTCCGAGAGACTGTAATATTCCGAGAGATTGTAATATTCCGAGGGACTGTAATATTCCGAGAGACTGTAATATTCCGAGAGATTGTAATATTCCGAGAGATTGTAATATTCCGAGAGACTGTAATATTCCAAGGGACTGTAATATTCCGACATCCTCTAGATTCAACGATTTACGTGGCTTTGCCCCTCCATAGATACAACCATTACCTGCTGCTTTGCCTTGACCCCGTTTTGATAAAAAAAATCCATGATAGGTTATAGGTGAATGTAAATTAGATAGATGCCAAGACCACACTTTGAATAATCTTAAACTGAGTGTGAGGCAATTCGTTCGTTTGTTTACACCCTTTCATGGTAAAGATTAACGCTCGAAACTACCATCGCTCCGTTAGTGTCATTCTCTACCACGGCAGTGACCGATGAGGTTTTCTCTGAGGCCATTCCATGTCAGAGGAAACGCCTTATATATATATATATATATATATATATATATATATATATATATATATATATATATATATATATATATATATATATATATATATATATATATATATATATAATATTTATATATATACATACATATATATATATATATATATATATATATATATATATATATATATATATATGATCTATATATATATAATATATTGATCTATCTATCTATATATATGTATATATACACTGTATTTAGAAACCACTGGTCACTTTTGTCAGATACCTATGTAATTAAAATAACTACAATGCTCTTTTAAGTTCTCGAATTCTTCAGACTTTTTGGATACGTTTATCGGTAGGTCAGGTCGGCAACGTGGCCTCGTCCTGAAACTCTGGATGCCGGTTAGAATCCTGCAACAGATATCAGAATCACTTCATATTCTTGCGTTTGGATCCACGACTTCGTAGTGACAAGCGTGTCCAACAAGTGTGAGGAATTCGAGAAATTAAGAGGGGTTTATGGCTATTATAAATATAATATACTGTATATATATATATATATATATATATATATATATATATATATATATATATATATATATATATATATACATATATATTATATATATATTTCCATATGTTCTCACGTTCTCTTCCTTTCACATGTCAGCAATATTTGAAGATTAAAAACTCCAAGTAGCTTGAATCCTTTCCATGCCTTGCAAATTTGGACAACTGCTTTACCAAAGCGATTTTTAATATCTTTGATGAGCATATAGTCTAAAGCTTACTTGGGTTCGCGTTTTAACAACTTTAGGGCGCATAAGTAGGTTAAGACAAAACAAGGTTCCCTACTTTCTCATAGGTAAGGTCAGTGAAGAGTGGCTGAACTTAACTCTCTCTCTCTCTCTCTCTCTCTCTCTCTCTCTCTCTCTCTTTGATTAGAGGTCATAGTGGGATATGGCTTCAGTATCATTGTTCATCCAATCTTCATTGAGGTAAATATTTCCTACTTCGCTCATTTCATGCTTGCTGTGACTACATCTCTCTCTCTCTCTCTCTCTCTCTCTCTCTCTCTCTCTCTCTCTCTCTGTCCTTGACCAGAGGGCATGGTGATGGGTGTCTTAGTCTTATTTAATTTATTCTGCCTCAAGGTTAATATTTCCTGCTTCTCCTTCTCTCTGCTTCGCTGTCTGTATGGCAGAGTGAGGAATGTCTCCAGTTACTTGACAATTGCTTCATCTACTCTGATTCGTGATTTTTGTAGGGAAAATTAGATGGCTTTGACTACCAAGAGACGGCCAAAGCTCAGTTCACAATAAACAGTTTTAGCCGTATATGGTTTCTTGGAGAGGTCTGGTGTCTTAAATGAATTCACAGAGTTTTGGTAGTGTGACCACATGGGTTTGGCTTTTCGGTTATCCGACTGTTCCTTCTGTTAAGGGACTGTGTCATTCACCATTAACAAGGATGACACAAAGTTAGGATGCTGGTATTTATCTTGGCTGCAACTGTCTTCTGTTCAGACTTTAAAGCCCGTTTAGTTTTCTGTAAAAGAAAGCTATTGTGACGGCTTTGTCTATCCGTCCGCACTTTTTTCTGTCTGCACTTTTTCTGTCCGCCCTCAGATCTTGAAAACCACTGAGGCTAGAGGGCTGCAAACTGGTATGTTGATCATCTACCCTCCAGTCATCAAACATACCAAATTGCAGCCTTCTAGCCTCAGTAGTTTTTATTTGATTTAAGGTTAAAGTTATAAATGATCGTGTGTCTGGCATCGCTACAGGATAGGCCACCACCGGGCAGTGGCTGAAAGCTTCATGGGCTCATACAGCATTATACGCTGTACAGAAAACTCGATTGCGCCGAATAAACTTCGGCGCATTTTTTCGTTGAGATTGTGTGATGGTCTCGTCATCTGAGACCACCAGGTTCCAAATGAAAACAAGAAATGGGGCTGGAAATGGAATGACTGACCAAGGTGAGACTAACGAAGGAGGAGGACTGAACAAAACGACCAAATTACCTCAGTGCTAATTTATTGCACAAATGAATTTATATTATTTACAAGTGAGATCAGGTTTTAGGCGGCGAAAACACGAAATGATCAGTTAACAAAGATAACAGCATTTAAAACCAGTAAAGGAATCAACAGACAAATCCATCACACGAAATCATACCGCAATATTGTCTTCAGAGCCATACACTACACTACACTGCTCGACACCACAGTTATCATAATGTAATGAAAAATCATAATTAACACCAAAACTATCAGAATTGACAGAGGCATATAAGACTATCCAGGTGATTTGTACAGTACAGATGCTTTGTCCTCACCTAGATTTCGCATCCAAACTCTCCTTGTGAGGAGAGGTTGTTGTTCCTGGTTAACCTCAACCAGCCATGCAGAGAGAGAGAGAGAGAGAGAGAGAGAGAGAGAGAGAGAGAGAGAGAGAGAGAGAGAGAGAACTCAAGTAGTCATGTAGTCCACTGACCGGTCTATATAGCTGTCAAAGTCCAAAGTTTTTATTATTCTGTTTTTTTTTTTTTTGTATTAAGTACGGATAGAAATGAGCTCTCAGCAAAATTTTGAAGATGCTTACACTTCCCGAAGAAGTCACAACTCGCATCGACGAAACAACTGTCATAGTTTGTCGTGCACCAAATTTGTTTGAGTTTTTAGAATTTTCCCACCATCAGTGCAAGAGTTATGCAAAAATGGAAAGCATAGCACATTAAAATTGCTGAACTAGCAACAATCATTGTCTTTATATATATATATATATATATATATATATATATATATATATATATATATATATATATATATATATATAGATAGATAGATAGATAGATAGATAGATAGATAGATAGATAGATAGATATAGGGGGGGACTTTTTAATCCTTCTCCAACCCGCTTATCACTTATAAATTTTCCTTCGGTATATCATTTCGAGGTTGAGTGAATTTGATATTCAACGACATTTTTAGCTTAATTTTTGTTGAATGTGAAAAATGTCATGGTGTTTGTGAAAAACTTCATATATATATACATATATACATATTTATATATATGTATATATATGCGAATTTTTTTGTCACTTATACATAGATGACCTCTTTGTATTATGTTAAACAGCAACAAATCGTCGCAGGGAAGTCCTTAGCACTGCCAAGTCCTAGAAAACTTGTACATTCCGAAAGACTCGGCAGAGCAAGAGGGCCATCCATCCATCCATCCGGCTGTCGAGGAAAAGGTCACTGAACTGGGCGGGGATCTCGGGGAATGACTTCACAACGTAAGGTACGAACATTTCACGCCGGGAACTTTCGGCAACTCCTGGGATGCGATGGGTCTCCAGGGATGGATCGAGCCATTATGGCAGCGAGGCTAACTATATTATAAGTCATGTAACTGGCCAGTGACCCATAAAACCTCGACTACTTGGTACCCTTCGATAAACTTTCCATTGAAAGAGGAAATGGATAAGATATTATTGAGTGTGAGATTATGAGGTTACCTACGAGAGAGAGAGAGAGAGAGAGAGAGAGAGAGAGAGAGAGAGAGAGAGAGAGAGAGAGGCGGCCTTTGTTTTGTAACAATCGTTCAATTTGCAGCTGAATTTCATCTTGAATTTAAGGCCAGCAGTTGTATGTTGAGGAGGTCATAACTTCCTTATCAGCGAACGCGTGTTGACATTTGGTGAATTTTTTGCTCTTTTATTAAGAATATGACTTTTACAAAAGTGATGGGATAGTGCTGATTAAAATGAAATCAGAAAACGGGCTTATCATATCTGTTCAGAAGTATAACCTCTTTATTACCTTGGAAAGAATGAAATAGGAGAGGGAACAACGCAGACATGCCAGTTCAAAATTTGAGAAGTGCGCTTGTACTGCATATCGCGCCATCTTCTCTTGAGATGCGACGCTTTTGCTCTCCTGGGCCACTTCTTCCACATGCGAGGTATCTAACCTGCAACTTCGCTCTGCAGGGATACTGGATCTGTTCTGTCCCCAGCCTGGAACTGGACAAAACTGCTCTAAACCTGAACCTCTTGCCCGTTTTGTAAAATAGAATAAGGCAACGGCATCTTGTTTGATGGAATATGACATGGTTATAAAGATTATATCTTTGTACATTACTACCAGTTGCTGTAGTCTCGGGAACATTTCTCCTTCAAGGCCTCAATTGCTAAATAGTGAGAAGGGTTATGGCATTCGTTTCACCCATGATCGCCTTCACAAGAAAGGGTGTTTGCCACGAGATGCTCGTTGCCACAGGCAACAGAATCTTCGTATTCATCAGTAAATACAGCAAGACCTATCTTCTGTGATGCCAACATATAAGTTTCTGACCCTTTTCCCTGAACGTAGCAACTCGGAATGACCCCTGGTGGTCATAACAACTTTAGGATATTGTAACATCCCTTTAAGGCCATTTTTTATCCCATATGATTTAGTTCTAATCAGTGATGGTTAATTCATACCGCGTCTCATTGTGGTCTGATATGACGTCGACAAAGGACGTCAGCCACAGACAGCCAATCAGCGAGTGGGGCAGGAAGGTGTGGCAGGGCGCCGGGGCAAGTTTTGGACCAATGGCTGAGGTGAAATGATTGGGTTGGGCAACCAAGGGTCTCAGGAGTTGATAGGGCATCCGATGTTGGTGGCGTGACCATCAGAAACTGGTTTCTGTGGTCAAGTAGAATGAAAACAAGGCTGTGGGAGTCAATGGAACAAAAAGGAGAAAAGATCACGAAGGAAGAAGAGGAGGAAAAAAGGGATTGTATAACCTTGGATCGACGCACGTACGCGCCAGAGATCTTGGGGCTTCGCAACCGGCGATTTGTTCTGCCTTTTGAAAACAAGGCAGAGAGCTTACACGAAAGGAAAAAAAGACACGGGTTCTGCGGGGGGAGGAACCCGCATAATATCAAGCGCGATTTCTCTGGCAAGAAGATAAATGATTCCAGCCTCTAGACTGTGATTACCTCATTTATTGCCTGATGCGTTAAGCAGAACCTTTGCCCAGCCTCGGGAAGAGCAGCAACTGCGTTGCGTAAACTTCTTGCTGAGGTTTGGTGTCAGTTTTCCTCAAAAGATTTCTCCGACTTTCTCTTGTTATCTCAAGCTGTGTAAGGGACAACATCGTTTTCCTTTTGCAGAAATCTCACACAAATCACTTCTTAAAGTTAAATTATTCATTGGGGGTCATTGTTCCGGGAACTCTTTTTGAAATAGACATTTGGTTTTCTAAACGCTTTTGCAGTTACGCAGTTTGGGGAAGAGTTATTTTATATATTTTTATGCATCCTGTTGATTTTTAACGTTTTGTTAAGAATATATATATATATATATATATATATATATATATATATATATATATATATATATATATATATATATATATATGTGTGTGTGTGTGTGTGTGTGTGTGTGTGTTGTTTATATGTATAATATATATATATATATATATATATATATATATATATATATATATATATATATATATATATATATATATATATATAGATATATATATATATATATATATATATATATATATTATATATATATATATATATTTATTATATATATATATATATATATATTCTTATCTCTCTCTCTTTATTACTGAAATGATACATTGTATATCCATTCTTTCAGGGAAGCTTTTCATCATTTTTCCACCTACTTGCCTCCGTAATATAGTTTATGGTTTTATTTCTAACTCTAATCTTCTGTCTGACTTCTGCTGTTCTTCCTAAAGATTTATTCTCAAATCGACAAAATCTTTGAGAAATCTTTTCATTGTCACACCAATATTTATGTCAGTATGCAGTTTCACTCTATTACATGCAGTACACCAAACTTTCTGAGCCTTCCTATTGTTCGAGTTGCATTTTTTCGTTGATCACGAAATTCGAACCCAAGAGAGCCTGTAGGCTACTGGGCATCATTCTTCCTAAATGTGTGGAAGATTTTACCTCATGAATTCTTTCTCCCTTCAGTGTTATTTTTCCCTTTGTTTATACTTCTGTTTTTCTTAGATTTATTTTGAGAACCGTTTGTAGATACAGAATCCATTACCTTAAGCAAACTGTGTAAATCTTGTGGTGTTTTGCTAATTGAAACGGGATAATTTTCGTATTCCAAGTCTTGTAGCTTTCAGTTGTTACTCCAATCTCCAACCACATTTTTTTATGCAAAATCTATAGGAATGGTAAACAGCAAACGTGAAATAACATTCTATCGTAGGACACTAATATTTACTGAAAATTCACTTGACAAGACACCATCACCATGAACTAGTTCCTCACTGGACGAGTCGGTATCGTTCTCGGGTAGCGCTCTATTGGGCCCGCGTTCGATTCTCCGATCGGCCAATGAAGAATGAGAGGAATTTATTTCTGGTGATAGAAATTCATTTCTCGTTATAATGTGGTTCGGATTCCACAATAAGCTGTAGGTCCCGTTGCTAGGTAACCAGTTGGTTCTTAGCCATGTAAAATAAGTCTAATCCTTCGGGCCAGCCCTTTCTAGGAGAGCTGTTAATCAGCTCAATGGTCTAGTTAAACTAAGGTGTACTTAATCACCATGAACTTTATGGATAAATTCATTTTGCCTTACACATTTAAGGGGAGTACCCTAACGACGCAAGACCCTCCATAATATTTGTCTGTGGATGCTGTTAAATACCTTCTCTTAAGGAACAAAAGACATCAGAACGGGACATTTACATCTCACACACTGCGGCACAATTTGTTTGAACGCATGCTTGCTCTGTGCAACTCCTGCCTTATCTAGTACCAGCTCGCTCTTTTCTAAGAATTTTATCAGTTTCTTCCTGCAGCCAACTGAGAACAAGCATAACGAATAGCTTCATGACAACTAGCGCACGTACAATGCCTCTGCAGTCACTTTATTCCATTCACTCGGGTCACCTTTCTTTGGCAACTTCGCTTTGACTTCCATCGCCCAATCATCAAGCAAAACAGTCCTTTTCATACTTTTAACAATCGGTTCTTTGAAAAATGACGTGAATACTCCCAGCAGTCTTCCTTCAGAAAAATTGTTTTTACTTCTGCTTCGTTGATATTTGCAGGAGAAAATGGTTTCCGTGCGCTCTTGCGTATCCAGTTATTTAAAGTTTTAAACGATTTGTAACCCACTTCCATAATGAGATAGAATTTCGAATTTTCATGCATTTTATGTCTTGAAAAGTAATATTCCTATTGATGCATGTCTGTCCCTTTCAGAAAAATTATTCTTAATACTTCAACATGTCCACTCTTTTTAGAGAAGCTATTTTCAATGCCCATAAGTCTACTCATTCTAGAATTTTTTTTTTTTATACTCCTAATTCCAACTCTTTTTAGAAAAGCTATTTTGATGAAGTCTGCACCTTTGGAAAACGTTGCGTTAATCATTCAGTAGTTCTATCTTTTATCAAGAAAAGCTTTTTCATGGTCATATGAATCTCATGTTTTGAGAGAATTCTCTGGTTAGTAATCCCGCCTCTACTCCTTTTGGGAATAATCATTTCAGTGTTCCTATGTCTACTCATCTGAGGAAAGGTATTTTGGTACGCTGCATGTCCACCACGTTTAGAAAGGCTTTTTAAATGTTACTACAAGTATTCTTTTCAGAAAACTACTTTCCTTTCCCACACATGTATTATTTTCATAAAAACTGTTGCTAATATTCTTACACGTCTATTCTTTCTCGAAAGGTTATTTTCATTAATGTTCTATAGCTACTCTTTTACAAAATCTTTTTCAGAATTCCTGTATGTCGACTCTTTTTAGAGGAGAAATGCTTAAATCCTCTACTTTTTCTCTTTAGCAAAGATATTTTCAATAACCCTGTATGTCTGTTCTCTTTAGAAATTCTATTTTAGTCATTACAGATGTGTTTATTCATTCTAAAAAGTTATTTTTGACACTCTTATAGATAATTTTTTGAGGAATTTTTATACGTCAATTATTTTGTAAATATTCCGAAGCATCTTTTATTTTACAAAGACCATTTTAATACTCATATGTGTCTATACTCTTTATTAAAAATTTTAATATTCATATACGTCTATTCTGTTTAAATTACGTATTTCAGCACTCACACACGCATATTCTTTATAGAAACACTATTATACTACCCAGGACGTATATTTGTTTCAGAAAAGCATGTTAATTCGCCTTTGTGTCCATTTGTTTTTTTTTTGGTCAAGGAAGCCACAGAGTTCCAAGACTTCCTCCATCTTATTGAAAATCATTCTTGACAAAAACCAACATGTTCCATCGTTTTGAAAGTATAAAATGCTTTTCTTTTTTTTTTGTCGAATAGGAAATTACAGATCTCACCTAACTAATCTAGTGTCTTACTATGTGAAATGGCATATCTTGTCAACCGTTTTCAGAATACCTGCTCTGAAAAATCATCTGCATCTACAAACTCAGCTTCTTTTCATCTGAAGATCCACGAGCAGAGAACTGAAATTCAACTGAATTGTGACTGTTAAAAAATTCATATATACACACACACACACACAGTATATATATATATATATATATATATATTTATATATATATATATATATATATATATATATATATATATATATATATATATATATATATATATATATATATATATAAATATATAAATAAAACTAGAGAGACTTGTCAAGCTCAAAACCAATTTCGTAACAGTTCAGATATATCTTAGTTTACTGAAACTGTTATAATGTAAAAGAAATGTTCATTTACTTGGCGATAAGGATTCTTGAATATTCTGAATAAGCTGAAATGAGCTAAGTATTTACCTTTATTGGTCGAGTAAGCGTTGTTTGCATAAGCTTTACGAAGCCGCGGTTGATGTTACTCGTTGGCAGCCTTCCAAACGCGAGGCGATGTCAGGCAACAACAAGTGGAAGGGAGGCGAGATGCTGCTGCTGCTCTTCGCGGGGAGTAGCGAGTGCCTTTCTCCCCGAGGCTCTTGGAGATAGCCTACCGGTCTGCAGGCACAAGGGGCTGGTGATCTCATGGTATCCATATTGCATAGCAAGCGAATGGGCGTCACTGATCGATATGTACTAAACTACCGGCTAAAATGCTGCATGTTCATTCACTATTTAAATGCTTCCTCTGAGAAGCCCAACTCACGATGTCACTCTGTTTCTTCTGCGTCTCAGTGTTTCTTTGAAGATTTGCTCAGTATGTCTGACCACGATGACATTCGGTTTTCAAGCCTGCACTTCGGGTTTTGGATAAGTGTGGGTCGGGTGCAGAGAGTCGAAATGTTTGATGATGTAGCCGGGTTCTTTCAGGAGAGCAAGCTGGATGTTTTGACATTGGGTAGATAAAGTTGAAAGGGACGTATGTGCAGGAGTAGGGTGGACAGTGGCTGATTATGTCAGAACTATGTAAAGTTGGGTAAAAGGTAGCATTTGCGGTGTCAGGAAGTCTGTGGATGGAAAGAAGAGTACAAATGAGTTAGAGGATTATAGGGGAAAGATTTGATATGACAGGAGAAAAAGTTCTAACAGTGAGTGTATGCTGTCTAGGAATGGAAAAGAATATGGTTAAAAGACAATGCTTTTAAGAATCTGATGCTGTGCCCAGCTGGTTAGGAGAATGTGTGAAGGTGTACTGGGTTCATCTTAGACTGAAGATGAACCCCGGACAGGGTTCGAAAGCTCTTGTAACGTTTTTATAAAATCAACAGAATTTACCACTGAATATTTCTGTGGACCTGATATCAGCAATCCCGTTCTCGATCTAGAGGAGAATTTGTGAAGGTGTTTGTGCTCTGTCACACTGTGTGTGGTGTGTCGTTCACTAATGACAGTACCCAATGGCTTTATACCAAGTGTGATTAAAACATGAAGTATATGAAAAAAAAAACATTGTTCACAACTCTTAATAACAACTGATTCAGGATGCTCGTAATTGTGGGTGTAGTCTGCCAGTGGGTTTTCATTCTTCTAAACAGCTCCTCTCTTGAAGTGAAACGCTTAAATAAATTCTGTTGAACAGAAAACACTGTATTCTGCTCTCTGCGAAAGACAACTGGACACATGAGACTTGCCTTCTCTTAATTAATCTCTCTCTCTCTCTCTCTCTCTCTCTCTCTCTCTCTCTCTCTCTCTCTCTCTCTCTCTCTCTATATATATATATATATATATATATATATATATATATATATATATATATATATATATACATATATATATATATATATATATATATATATATATATATATATATATATATATATATATATATATATATATATATATATATATATATATATATATATATATATATATATATATATATATATATATATATATATATATATATATATGAATATATGTAATTGTATCTACCCTAATGCCCCCTTAACTTCTTGGATTATCCATGCTTTTTGGATACGTTTGTCACTACAAAGCCTTAGATTCAAATGCAAGAATATGTAGTAATTTTTTGATGTCCTTAGCAAGATACGAACCTGCATCCAGAGTATCAGAACGAAGTCACACTGCCCAGAAGTTAAGAGGGCATTGTGGTTATTTCAATTACCTATGTATCTGGTAAAAAAGTGACCTGTAGATTTTATAATCACACACACATGTATGTATGTATGTATGTATGTATAATATATAGAATTTTCTTTACATTTCCTCAGAATTCCTAAAAGGACGTGGCTCCAAAAGCACAACAGTTATTGATACATTTCATACTTTAGCTGCCAAATTACAGATGAACTCCCTGTGCAGAAAACATCCAGAACATCAGCTACTTAATGCACCTGCAACTGAAGGATCATTAATGGCAAGATAAACTACCTGACATTTCCAAATCCAATTTTCATGCAATCCACCCAGAATTTTATAGCCTTTTCCCTCCTCTTACTCCAAAGCTCTGATTTGTACAGCCTTTTTAGCAGCTTATTGTCCTCCATTGTTCCACACGACCAATCCACAATCCATCTCGAAACACCCTGGACTGTCCCTTCACCTATGATGACCTATTACAGTGAAGCATAATTACAGTCAGTAGACAGGAGAGTGACTAGTTTGGAGTAAAAATGGGTCTGAAGCAATGGACTGAGTGATGCCCAGAGCTGGAGAAAAGAAAGAGACTTGTGTAGTTACAAAAATATGGAACTGATATTTTGAGATGATACAGTACTGACTGAGTATTAGTATTGTCAGTATGTGTTTAATTTTACGTAAATTGATTTGTTTTGAATAAGCCACTTTGGCAGTAATTATTCTTTTGGAACGTAATGAAAAGACTTGTTGTTTAGTTTTAATTACAATGAGCTTGTTTATTTTCACGTGTGGTTTTGGCTTCTCGTCCGGAGCTGTATTCGGCGCTGTTTCTCGAGGACGGAGAGAGTTGTTTTCTGGACCTTTATCATTGTGGGAGCCTGCCTGATTTTTGGATTACGATACCTGCCTTTATTCAGCTGCTGCTGCTGTCCTCCTTTGGGAGATTGATTTATTTATTCAGCTTCGCCCTTGGTCCAGTTATACTGCCAAGGGACCTCTCTGCCAACTGGTAAGGTGTGATTACAGACGGCCGTGTCCGTTGATCGTCTTGCGACGTAAAAGTGATTATTTCTCCAGTCTACGCCCTTGGTTTAATTATTAGCCAAGGGGACCTCTCTTACGTTTGGTAAGGTCTCAAGAGAATATATTTCATTCCCCTCGACCCGTGATTAGAAGGCTGCGTTAGCCACTTTTCAGAGCGCACTTAAGGAAGCAGTTTATTTTATTTTTGGTTTAGTGTGTAATAAGATAGGTTATTCTGTCTTTTCGAAACCCTATTACTTTCAGGGCCCTCTTTTAAGTGTAATTGTATAGTCTATCTTAATTTGGTGTAAGAGCGTTTGTTATTCGATGTTTTCAGTGTGTGGTTGATTTTTTGTGATCATTTAATGTATTTTTTGTAAGAGGCTCAGTGGTCATTTCTTTCTAAAAATTTTGTATTAAATATTAAGGTTTTATTTTTCAGCTTTTACTTATCCTCCTTGATTCCATCTCTGTACACTCTGTTGCGGCCATTCCACCTATTGTGGACTTGGTCGTTAGTGACTTTATTTGTATTTTAAGAGACTTGTATGTTTGAGAAACTACAAAAAAGACTGAATGAATTTGGCAGTGTTTAAAAAACAGGAGAGTTGAGAGTAAATGTAAGAAAGAGAAAGGTTGACAGAGAAAATGGAAACTCGGAAGATAGAGTAACGAAAGTTCATAATGATGGTGGAGGAATGGCATCAGTTGATTTGTATGGATATTTTTTTTGGGGGGGGATAATGGATGATGGTAGAGTGAGAGAAGGTGTGCTAAGTCACAGAACAAGTGAAACAAGAAGAGAAGAAGGGCAATTGAAAAAGATCTGGAAGGATTGTTGGTTATGGCAACCAAAGTTGAAATGATTGTTGAGCCAAGTTGAAACGTGGACGCTGAATACAAACGAAAGAAAAGGACTGAAACTATTGGAATGAACGACTTGGTGGTATATATTGGCGAGAGAAGAACTGAATGGGTGAGAAATGTGGAGATATGTAGAAACAGAGTAAAGAGGTTATCAAAGATTGAATGAACAGATCACGCCATTTTGGGATGGTTTGGTCACATGGAAAGAATGGAGAACAATAGGCAGCTGAAAAGAGCTTACAGTTTGAAGGAAGAGAAGAAAAGCATTACCTCAGCGCCTAGGAAGTACTGGAGTATATACACGTTAGAAGTGAATGACAGTGTGTGCGTGGAGGGAGTGGGTTTTCCGTACTGTTGATGAGCCTTTTGTGTAGATGTTTGAACTTAGTAAAGTTGTAGAAGTTTAATACACAAATGGTTCGTTTTCCTTGATCCACCCAAAGCTGCCTCAGTCTTGGCAATGAAGATGAAGAAAGTGAAATGGACAAGAAGGATGAGAAATGTTAACGAAAAGTGATCGCAGTGAATGGAAGAAAATATCATGTCCTTCACACTGCAAGAAAAAGCTTGAGGTGATGGGCAATGGCATAGATGGCATTCCATCAGTGGGGGGCCTAGGTGGGACCAAGATATTTTGGGGGGACAAAGAAAATTACACAAAACTAATGTACCAAATCTGTAATTAGTAAAATAGACTATTCTCGAATGTATACTCGTATATCCATGTGAATGAAGGAAAATCATAGTATTACTAATTAGTAAACCTGTATTTAAAATGATAGAGCTCAAATTTCAATTAATTTTCAACTCTTGCAATATGCAAATGTATCAAATACTGTAAGGGTTAAAGTTTAGCTACAAAGGGAATTTCAACTGGCACCCCCCCGCCCCAACCACAGCGACGCCACTGTTGATGGGAAGTAGAATAGAGAACAAACAAAAAACAAACAGGAAGATGGTATGGTATGCTTTACACATCACGCTCAGAATAACGAAGGCTTGCCCTAGGCCTGTCATGTAGAAAAACATTGGCTCTGAGTTCTCT
This sequence comes from Macrobrachium rosenbergii, assembly GCF_040412425.1. Taxonomy (NCBI): domain Eukaryota; kingdom Metazoa; phylum Arthropoda; class Malacostraca; order Decapoda; family Palaemonidae; genus Macrobrachium; species Macrobrachium rosenbergii. The sequence continues at coordinate 1,636,578 of NC_089777.1, read as the reverse complement.
CATTTTATAAAAATTCTGTGCATGAATAAAGCCTAAATAATTATCCAGATAAGAAGACGTACCGAGATCTAGGGATGTGATGCCATTAGCCATTCCATCAAAGGATTTTATAATTCGTAGATTCAAATAGTAAGATCAGCCTGGAAAATGTTATGGTTTATATTATATCAAATTATCCGGTAACATAATATGACTCTCCGGTCATGTGTTGGTCTTACTTAATTCAGGAAGAAGTATAAGCACTAAGATACACGCTTCTGCAAAAGAAAACCTCCATTCTGTGCATGTGGCTCTGGCAAGATTTTAATTACCCTGTAAAATACTGCGTCTTATTGACACATTTAATGCAAATTGCCTAAGACGATCACGATATGAGCTGTAATGGAAGATGTGCTCAAGTCTATATGTATTTCTGCGCATCTCTCTCTCTCTCTCTCTCTCTCTCTCTCTCTCTCTCTCTCTCTCTCATAATTCTTCTTTATAACAGTCGAACCTCTTATTCTCTCTCTCTCTCTCTCTCTCTCTCTCTCTCTCTCTCTCTCTCTCTCTCTCTCTCTCCTTATAGTGCCTCACGATTACCTAAGAACGCAGAGGCCACGTTGGCATAAGGCCAGCTTAATTGACACAATTCAACAATAACTGAAGAATCTATTCTAGTTACGTCTCCAGTGATTGCTGTAAAATCTCTTGTCGTTCTCTCTCTCTCTCTCTCTCTCTCTCTCTCTCTCTCTCTCTCTCTCTCTCTCTCTGTGTGTGTGTGTGTGTGTGTGTGTGTGTGTGTGTGGTGCAAGGTGCCTCAGTTAACATCAATTTTATTTTGGTAACTGCCTTCAGGATGAGTTCCACAAGTACCGCTGAGCTCTTTTGAAACTGACCGTTGCAGATGTTAGCTATCTTTCTTTCTTGCTCTCCTTGGCGAAATTACAGGTAAGACGTTGGTAATAATGTAGCAGCATGGCTGATGCGGTGTGTCAAGCAAGTCTGGGGGATTTACCTGAAACAAAGGTCTGGTAATATCTGAGTGCAGAGCATGATCAGTTATGAAAAATGTCATAAAACATAATCATTGAGTTAGTCGAACAACGATGACAGAGAACAATACTAAGCCTTTAACCAGCAATTTGAAATATGACAGCTGCTGAAGACCCAAACGGGGAACAATATTCAAAACATGACAGAATAAAATATTAGAAACCTTTCCCAGGATAGACAAGTCTCCAAAAGACTTGCAAGACGTTCATCATACACAGTTTTAACGCACTTGAAGATGAGATGGGCCAGTAAGTCTCTCAAGAGGGAATTTACAGTCGGGAATGATACCTGGAATTTAAAGTAAGTTGCATGTAGTCAAAGCAACTTCGTCATTGAAAAAACCTGGAAGCGTGGTGGTGGTGGGGGAGGGTGGAATTGTGCCGGGAATCCAATGCCCTAGGCCTAGTACACCCACTGCTGAGTCTGTTTAGGTTTTAACTTTGTTTCCTCTTGTTTTATACCCTCTACTAATTCTAACTGAGTCTTTGTGAAGATAATCAGCCATTATAGTTGTACAACAGAACTGATACAAACAGAATGATATCAAGAGCTAAGAGCACCACCTAGAGCAAATACCAGACATTACATTCAAGTTGTCACAAAAGTGACCATCATCAATAATACTAGTACTAAGAAATTCTCTCCTACTCCCATCTGTCCGAATTTGAATGTGAAAACCAGAGCCTCATGATGAACATTGTGAAGAGTAGCATGTAAATCAAAGCTAATCATCTGAATTTCATTTTCAGGCTCTAAGTATTTCTGTACGACCCTGGAAGCTGGAAGAAGTTACTCACGAGCACCAAGCACTTCGGAAACCAGTCTGTAATCTGAGGAATAGACTGCTATTTTCAGCAGCGACAGTCAAAGACGTTTTATCAACAGATGCTTAAAAGCTTTAGATAAATTGGAAATACAGAAACTGGACCTTATTGGCAAGGCATGAGCTAGCAATCCCAAATTTACTTTTATTGTCGTTATCATTTGCCCAGATGCCACTGCAGTAAGAAAAAGGTGGTGGGGGGGGAGGGAGGGAATTATCTACAAGTCCAAGGGCCTCACTGAGAGAAGCAGAAGTAAAGAAAAACTATAAAAGAAAAGTAACAAGGAAAAGCTAAAAATAAGAAAACTCGTCAACCTCCTGTACATAAAAGCTTTCGCACTCATTCCGAACTTATGAAGGTCCAACGATCCAACTACATAAGAAAATCATAAGTTGGACGCGTTGAAATTCAACCTCTTTAAAACTGTGGTATTAAACATCATAAAAGAAAAAACAGCACTGTTAGCGTGAACTACATATTTAATACTACATGGTGGATTGTTTAATATGGGGTCTGGCTGCAAACAAAGTCAATATATAACAAGCCGCGTCACTCCAGGCTTCCCACTGGATTATAACAGGACGTCATGTTTGCTTACATTTAGGGCAAGGTGTGCAGCGCTCCAAACGGCCACGGGGCATAACTATTAGCTTAGAGTACTGTAGACAGCAGATTTAAGTAGATGTACATATTCTCGATGTTATGATGGGTTGAAAGGACGGCATACATTGCTTTACTGTACTTTAGTGTGGAACAGAAAATATCTGAATGCATGAAAGAGCCAGTCTGACGGCCTCACCATCACTCATACTGCATTTTCCTGGCCTGATGAGCGTTCACAGCCAAAATACTGTTGCTCTTTCAATACACACACACTGCAATATTCATGAAAATATGCACGTGTGCAATATCAATGACATTTATTTAAACAGTTTCGTAGGTAGTTCATATGACGTCATGTTATGGCAGTCAGCCTCCTGAGCTAACAGCTTTCGCCTGTCAAAATTATGGGTACAGAAATGGGTCTAACCTTCAACCCTTACTTAAATGCAATTTATTTAAATCATTACTTTGAGATAAATTCAGCATTCTTGGCTTTTTAACTAGTATTAAACAAGTGCAATATTCATTAAAATCATTTACTATATGCACACAACTCTTACGATCTCACTACCTCGAGATCAACAGGTTCTAGACAAAAGCAATTGGGCGGTAATGACTAACGAGAGGTGACAAACAAATGAGGAAGGAGCAAAACAAAACCAAAAAAGTTACCTTAACATTAATTTACAGTAAGTTATATACATAATATACAGCGAGTCTGTTTCAAATTATAAAATTCACATTTATACAAAAAATGGGTCAGCAGCAAAAATTAACTGGTCAATACAACATTACAAATCATAAGTCAGTGAATAAATAACAATTTAGTAATTAAATAAAAAAACATAATAAACATTAGCAGCATAAACAACACAAATGACCAGCACAATAATTACATTTCATAAATTCAGAGCATAAAACAAAAACAGAGCCAGTACAATAAATGATCAAATCAATAAAATATCAAATGATCAAATCCACAAACATAACAAGGTAGATAATATTTAAATGAGTCAGTAAAATATTAATTACACAAACGGCATAATAACAAAAGAAACAAGCAACATAAACAAAATACCAATAATGAAAAGGCTTTAAAGTAACGATCGTAACAAATACACAAACAGGTAGCATCAAGGAACAGTACAGACGTTCTCCTCCAATGCCAGATGACCATGACAGGGCCGACACGACAACCGTCTCGTCCTTCAAGAAACGTACAGACGACCTCCTCCACTACCGGACGACCAAGACAGAGTCGAAACGACAACCATCTCGTCCTCAAATACTCTTCGCTGCTCTGCTGCCGAGATTCTGACTCTCTGCCGCTCTGAAACTGACTTTCAGGTACGAATACCTGCTGCTGCCTGCTGCCACCCCAACTGGTGACTCGCTGGTGCCCTGGACCTGACTTGCTGGTGCCCTGGACCTGACTTGCTGCTGCCCTGGACCTGACTTGCTGCTGCCCTGGACCTGACTGACGCTGCCGAACACCTCATGACAGACGTCAACTCGCAAGCAAGAAAAAAAAAACACAAATAAAGGAGGCCACAAGGGAACAATCGGCCAACGATTGTTCTCACAGCAATAATGTAGAACATCGTACACTGTTATTTACACTACATCCAACATTCTTTAGTATAATTACTTACAATAGTTATTCTTTTGCCTTTTTTTAAAAAACATAATCATTTACAATTATATAAAAGTAATACAATAACTAGCACAGTAGATGTAAATATTTCAACAATAAAGCTCTACTGCAAGGCGGATGCACTATGGCATTATCTACTATAACACAGACACTGATGACAACATGTACATAATGTAATAATATGTAGGACATACTATGAATCATATTAGATAGGCCTGTTGAAATATACACCTGAAGGCTACCCTACCTGGAGATGTGCAATTGAACAGACGGATCTCCATCTGTAGAGTATTGACTGGGCCAGTAAATTTATCATTTATGTATACATCCGACGTTGACCGAAATTATGCTCATACATAAAGAAACCTACGTAACAGTGGTAATTGAAAAAATGCATTATGAACAATATAAACAATCACAAGTACATGGGCACACTATAAATGCTGAAGTATCTTTGCTTTTCTGTTTTTTTTTTTTTTTTTGTCGCTTTGAGTAAGCATGTTTCCGGTCTCGAATTTGAAATAGTAGCAGACCCTGCAGCGAAGACAGAGCCAGAAAATAATTTCTGTCAACAACAGGCTGAACAGCACAAGATCGACCATACCCAAGTTTCTCATTAGGAAATGAGAAGAATTGCATTTCTGAATCTTTTCTTTTGTCGTTGTCACAGCCATAGGCTGACCAATAAGCTGACATTGCCAAGCAAGTTGCTTTGATTTGGGAAAATGAAGCCGCGTCCGAGCGTACCATCGCCAAAAGTATTTATAGGCTTTGTCATCATTCACCAAACTAATAGTTACGCCCCGTGGCCGTTTGGAACTCTGCACACCTTACCTAAATGTAAACAAACATGGCGTCCTGGAAGTGATGTGGATTGGTACATATTGGCTTTGCTGCAAAGGATGATCAGAATTATCAGTTCTCCTATGTGCAACACGAACCCTTTCCAAATGAAGGTTAGCTGAAGGGAATGAAAATAAAAGGAAGCCAGGAAAATGAAGAAATTGTCAGTTTTATTGGTGGAAGAAGTGAGTAGTTTGTGACTAAGGGTAGTAGATGATGGCAGGATGAGAAAAATGCAGGTAAATCACAGAATAAGTGAGTCATAAAAGTAGCTGGATCTCTGCAAAAGTTCTGGAGAAGAAAAATGTACCTATGGGAGCAAAATTAGGAGACGCATGGAGAGAAAATTTCACAAGTGTCCCTTCCTTTCTCCCTCCCTCCACTTCCTCTATTTGAAAAAGGTGAACTCTGCTGTCCTTCTGTTCGACTGCGAGAGCGGTTTCATTACACCGAATTTAGCGGGAAACACGTAATGAATTATTAACAAAACTGTAACAATAATGAACCAAAGTATAATACAACAGAAATTCCGTTACGTGCACTAAATTCTGAGAAAAAGAAAGAGGTGTGTGAGAGGAAGGGGGGAGGGGGAAGGGGATTGCGGGAAAGAAGGGGGATCCAAAAACATCACAGTGCTGTTGTTACAACTAATTATTGGGACGGCCACAATACATTTCTTGGATCAAGCAATCCTCCTGCGATGTGTCCGAGAGCCATTCGAAGAAACAAGGACTGTGTTGACAACAAACAACTAACGAAGGCTCAGAAACAACTGGTGTCACTTCGCTGATTTTACTATTTTAGCACGCCTTTTAGGAGTTACTATTTAGTATCCCCGCCAAAACAAACAAATTATGAGGTTAGTTATTTATAGCGCTAAGACTAGATCTTTCGTGGCGAACACTTGGAGGTTACTTTTGTTCGCTACCAAATCTTTGAAAACTGTAGTTTCACCTTCATTCTTGATAAACCACAGATTTTCCTAATATGACATCGGACTTGCATAACCTCGGGTTGTTTTCTCTTCAATTCGTGTGATTCTCGATGACTTCGCCTTTCGGAAAGAACAGGAATTGTTACATGGATCTTGTATCGTGGCAATCGCTTGTCGAAATAGGGTCATTCCCTTCCCAACTTTAGATATCAAGAAATGGTGCGTAATGTATATATATATATATATATATATATATATATATATATATATATATATATATATATATATATATATATATATATAAGAATACATACACACACACACACACATATATATACTGTATGTATATATATATATATATATATATATATATATATATATATATATATATATATATATATATATATATGTGTGTGTGTGTGTGTGTGTGTGTGTGTGTGTGTGTGTGTGTGCACAGTTGAAGTTCTAGCAGCTTCAGACTTGCAACTTTGCTTTCTACGTAGCTGATTTCAGTTTCCCAAGGTGGGACAACTTTTTCTATTGTGGGTCAGACAAAGCTGAAACGTAATTATACAGAGATCTCTCACCCTTTTGTGACTGAGATTTTTATCCTTTGTATTCTTAATCTCGGTCTACAAAATACAGGTAAAACAGAACTTGTCAGTCGAAGATTTTTTTTTTCTGCGGATAGAGAAAATGCACTCGCCATTGTTCCATAAAATGAAGGGACTTTAGACATTTTATTACAAAAACAATGTAAAAATGATCTAAGCAATCAGTTTTTGAAAGACAGAATATTTTAACCTAATTACAATTTTTGTTCTTACTTAGATTAAGAACCTGTGGACATTAGACTGCTGTCATTGCCTATGATTATAGACTCTTGAGCTGATAAAATTGCGATTTTTAATGAATTTTTGTAATATGAAAATCCTCGATAAAATTAGTGACAATGCTCCGTTAAAACCTCCCATATCATTCTTCTCCTGCTGCTGCTTGTTATGTGCTCACGTACGATTCAAGATTCATCTCGGCAGATCGCTGTGATTATTGCGAGAAGCAATACTAAGGAGACGACTAGATTAATGAATGAGAGGCCTTGGTGACAACCTAGATCGCAGCTTAGGCACTGGGAAAAACTTGCGACCCTCGCTACCAGTGCTGCTGCTAGCGGTAAAGTCCGCATAACATCCTTTATGTAATGTTACCAAGACCAAGACAGTGTTGCCATGGCTACTTCGATTACGCAACCGAAAAGTCAGGCTTGCCGGTTCCTCATTCAGGTCACGCTCCATCTGGGACACCGGTTGTAGCACACGCATGATGATAACTTCAGAAGAAAGCTTACTTATATAACGTTATTCGACTAGATATTATCTTTGGCAAGTGATCAGAGTTTCGTATGCAATTTCTCTTGGGGAGCAACATCCGTACATGGCTTTATATGTCATTAATCTTCCACGGGTGTTTGTCGGAGCCCTCCTGTCAACTTCTTCTTCTTCTTCCTTTTTTGTTAACCAGACTCCTTACAGTTTTCGTGAACATCTGTTCTTCATTGTCATATCTTTTTCTAAATAGACATCTCTTCACTTTCTTCCTGAATCTCCAACGATTTTGCAGTTTTTTAATGAATGTCTGCGGCAATCTTTGAGCCGAGGGCTTCTTCCCCCAACAGCTTTGTGACATCTTACCAACACCATATTCATGAGGTAAGCAACTGAATGAAGTCTTGAAAAGTAATGACATCCCATCTCTTTTATGGGTTCTCGCCTCTTACAGCTTCCAGTCTTTGCAAAGTACAATCTTCGTCTTCATATTCTTCACTGCAAAACAGATCAGAACACATTGTCATGTTTCTATTCTAGCTCTCATACTCTAGCAATGGAGCCTCATGAGAATGGGCGCGATCCTGTCACGCAGACTTTTAAGTATTCATTTGTCGCTTTGTAACTTTAGTAAGCACTTTGCTGGATCATTATCAAGAAAGCCTGAGTTGGCTGATCATGTGATTGCATCATTATGATGCAATCATTTCCAGTCTACTTATATTTCTATGCTCCTTGGTAAAAGCTATTTTTCATAGGTGTTGACACTCCTATGCAATGCATTCAGCATTTCTTTTCAGGTATCAATTAACTACAAACAGGCCATTGTCACCATTTTCAGAAAAGGACAACTATTCGGAGTTCCTGAGGTCAAAACTGCTGCGCCTTGTTCTGTTTTCCTTCAAAGAATTGAGTAAACTTAGTATCAAGTTCTTGATTTTTTTTAATGAGGAATTTCTCTTTCTGATCTTAATACAGTGTCAACAAAAGATATGTATCATCATGTGAATACCCTTGTCTCCTTTATTTCTGCTACAGAAGAATAACTAATGTGATTGCCTATTGACAGCCCTCCTGTTTCTCAGTCTCATAAATACTGTTCTCAGTTCTCGAGTTTTTTCTTTCTTCCTGAGATATTCTGTGCCTTCTTCTTCTTCCTTCCCTGGCGAACTCTCTTTGGGGGTCCCTTTCTGGACGATGACTGGGCATTATTAGTTATACTTTCAATGGAATATTAAAACAAAAAGAATATTTCCTTAGCATTATTGCAGCAACAATTATCAAGTATTTTATAAAAGATAATGCGTCTACATTCTCACAATTTTTTTTAAAAAGAATTCTTTCTTAACGATGATACGAAGGATCACAATCGGTCTGATTTGTTCATGAATTTATGTATCACTGTCATATGTGACTAGATTTATGACCCAGTCTCATCGTGGCTTGATTAACGCAGTTTACTAGATCTTGCCTGTTCAAAGCAGAAAATCTATGATTCTTCTATTACCATCGTCAGTAGGTCACAAATAACGCTCACTACGTTTTCCACCATCAGAACTATTTAGATAGTCATCTGCGTTATCAATGAATAATACGTCATTCATATCTGTTGGTTTATATAACTCTACTATCCTTGTATTTTTACATCCTTAGATGCTCTTTAGATCAATATTTGCGTATATTTTCTATCCACAATTTTACTTGCTTTCTATTTTCCCTTTATTTAGGAGGAGTGATGCCCGAAGGTTCCTCTGGCTGTGATAATCTAGATAGCTGACCGACTGCAGTCCCGTATTGTATTTCGTTAGTTTTGTTTTCGATGATTAAATCATCAAAATTCCAAACTGATTTACCAATTCTACCTATGATCTGCTGTATTTATATTCTTGCAGCTGCTAGCCCCTGCTGTTTCCCGCAAGTTAGGGTCCGTAACAGTACGAGCAGGTGGTCTGAATAACCCAACACTCGTCCCACTCCTAACCTTGATCACCTCTGGTCGGAATGGAATGGCATATAGAGCTTAGGCCAAAGGCCAAGCACTGGGACCTATGAGGTCATTCAGCGCTGGAAAGGAAAATGAGAGTAGGTAGGTCTGAAAGGTGTAACAGGAGGAAAACCTCGCAGTTACACTATGAAATAATTGTTAGGAGAGGGTGGATAGCAAGATGGAAGAAAGATAATATGAATGGAGGCACAGTAAAAGGAATGAAAGGGGTTGCAGCTAGGGGCCGAAGGGACGCTGCAAAGAACCTTTAGTGATGCCAACAGTGCACCCCGTGAGGTGCACTGACGGCACTAACCACCTACGGGTTGATCACCTTTGAGGAGTGAAGTTCCTCTGGCCACTTTGTTCTGCAGAACGTGATGTCTATGACAGATATTGTAACATTTATTGCACACGTGCACTCTGCCATTTTGTAGTCTTTATGTTTGCTTTCAGATCATTTTCAACATTGATCTGACCTTTGAAGCGTCAAACATTATCTATTGGCAATGCTACAAAGTCGTCTCTTCGTCTCTTTCAGGCTTCAGCTCCGCCAGCGCCTTCAGCAGCAAGGGCAGCAGACTTGATGACTACTGTGTTCTTCGTCTGTGTACTCAACTGTCAGCAAATCTCGAATATAATTCCCTTTATTCACAACTGGGACATTGCATGCACAAAATATTTAGGACTGACTGATTTTTCTTGCCAAATTGTTTGTTAAAAGTGAAATTGTGGCTGTTCATAACAAAACAATCGTTTGTCGATTGTTCCCTTTAGTGATTTTGTTTTTGTTTGTTTTTACGAGTTGACGTCTGATGGATGGCGTTCAGGTTCGTCTGTGGTACTTTGCAAAGAGTTTCTTGTCCGTGTCGGCTCTGTCAGGTCGTCAACTGGAGGAGGACGTCAGTACGTTTCTTGGAGGACGAGATGGTTGCCTTGTCGGCTCTGTCGTGGTCGTCGGTACTGGAGGAGGACGTAAGGACAAGATGGTTGTCCCTTTATTCAGCTGCCAACTGCTGCCTGGGATTATTTATTTTTGAATGGCACTTTTGTAAATTGTGCTGGTCACTTTTTGTGCTGCTAATGTTTATTGTGTTTTTAATTCATTTATGTTTTACTGACCAGTTAATTGTTGCTGCTCTTAAGTGATTAATTCACTTGTTATAATGTTCATTTAATTGTTTATTCTAAATTGAACCAATTGACTCACTGTAAATATGTACTGTACATAATCTATTGTAAATAAATTAATTTTAAGGTAACTTTTTTCGTTTTGTTCTCTCCTCCTTTGTTTGTCACCTCTCGTCAGATTGCTTGTTTATTTTGAAGAACCTGGATCTGTAATAAGAAACTTTGACTGATGTCATTTCCCAGCTCTTATCAGATTAAGAAGTGGTCTGTATTCAAATGAGTTTTCGTTTCCCTATGAAATTTTTCGCCATTATGTTATCATTAACTGGGCTTAGGATGTGAGATGTCTGGAGAGACAGGGCATTCAACTCTTGGTCGCCTCAGAAGGACTCACCGTTCTCACCCTCTCCTCCTCAAACCGAAGAAGGTCCGCCTGTATGTGTACTCCACGTACTCAACCTCCTCGGAGGTGTTGCCAGTGACACTAAATCATACTGGATGCATCTGCCTGCACGCTGCAAGTCTCTCACTTTTATGGTCGTTTCGGTACCGGCTTATTGAGGGGATCGCCACGGGTTATTATGTGAGGTCGACATAGCAATGACATTTTAGTTTTTTGTAAAAGAAATCTATTGAATAGATGGCTGTTGGTCTGTCTGTCATCACTTTTTCTGTCCGCCCTCAGATCTTAACATCTACTGAGGCTAGAGGGCTGCAAATTGGTATGTTGATCATCCACCCTCCAATCATCAAACATGCCAAATTACAGCCCTCTTGCCTCAGTAGTTTTTATTTTATTTAAGGTTAAAATTAGCCATAATCGTGCGTCTGGCGCCGCAATAAGTACCAACAACGCAGGCCATCACCGGGCCGTGGCTGAAAGTTTCGTGGGCCGCGGCTGAGAGTTTCATGGGCCGTGGCTGAGAGTTTCATACAGCATTATACGCTGTACAGAAAACTCGGTTGCGCGGCGCATTTTTTAGCCTACTTGCTTATCTTCGTTTACGGTACCTGTTCATTGGAGGGATCGTCACGGCTTTTTATGTGAGGTCGACAGAGTAATGACGTTTTTGATTATTGATAACATTGCATCGGTTGTATTTTATGGAAGATACGATTTAATTTTATATATCTCTGGCACTGGTATTGAGGCGAGTGGTATTTCCGGAAGGTCTGGGTCTTGTTCCCGTCTGTGACTAGGATTTCATGATATTATTGGCCTTAAACATCTTTTGTAATATTTCTTTGAGATTTTAATTCTATTTGCTGACATTACTAGCGTTCATTGTTCAAATTTTTCGTTATTATAATTCTTTAGCATCTACGAGAATCAGTATCGAGCCTCGTGAGACTGGACTTACCGCTAGTTTGGAAGTTGATATATAATTAAGGGTTATTACAGATTATGTCTGAAGGTTTTGCATGTTCAGGTTTCATTTGTGGCGACAGTTGTCAATGGGGTTGTAAGAACTATGCGTTACATTCAGTATAACAACGCATAACTGAATGTAACGGGTAGTTTTACGATAATATTTTTCGTAAGATAATTTCAGAACTGAAATATTTTGTCTTTCAACGTTAATTGTATAATTTTGAGGAGCCATGGACGATTAGAAAATTTGAAGTGGCCCTTGTTAAAAAGTCAAGTAGCGGTTAAGTTTAACCTTTTAAGTAAATACTCATTTTTGTATGTTGTCTTCGACGGTTGGGAATCTCATGAGAGAATTTGCGCATTTGATGCGCTAAGCTCTCATTCTTAACACTGCATCGCAAATGCTGAAGCCAATTGCTTCGTACTTGTTGTCTCAGATGCCAACTCTCTCTCATGTTGCTAATGTGAGACTCCGGATCTCTCCAATTACTAAAATCAGACGTTGTGTCTTTCTTCCTACTAAAAGCAGACATCATCTCTCTTACCTTATGTCAGACATTACATCTCTTCAAATCTCTTCAAAGTGGTAGTAGGCTAGCGTGGCTTTTCCTTAGCAACAATGTTTCAGGGCGTGACGTCCCTGCCTACACGAGTTATGGCGGAAGAGACCCTTTAGCCTTGGCAGGTAACTCCTCTAGGAGAGGTACACTCCGAAATCAAATCAGTGGGTTGAAGGGACCCTTTAGCCTTGGTAAGCAACCCCTCTAAGAGAAAGTTATTCTGAATACAAACCTGGTTCTCCAACCTTGGATTGTGCCATAGCCATTGTACCATGGCCTTCCATGGTCTTGAGTTTCAGTTCCCTCTCTTTGGGGTCCAATCAGGCATTTTTCCTCTTTTTTGTTCACTTTCCTGTTATTCTGAAAAGTGTGTAGGATAGGCTGATGAGAAAGCAAAAGGTGCTTGGTGGATTATCAGGAGCAATTTCTGCATTACTTAATCTATTGCTTCCAGCTTTTTCATAATTTCTAAACCCATCCTGACCGCCATCCCCCAGTTGTTGCGGCAAACCTGGTGAGTTTCTTACTTGCCTTGCAAGGCTCCACCTTGTCAACCAATTGCTTCCAGCGCTTTTTTCAATGGCATGAAATTTTTGTAAATAACGTGAGTATTGTTGGTGCTGATTGCATTATTATTGTTCACTGTTCTGCTGATTTTTACTATGTTGCTCTTGTTATGAATCTGTTTATTAGATTTGCTAATTTTACGTTGTTAATTTTAATTCTTTCGGGAGACATTGAGCTGAACCCTGGGCCTGTGACTCATTTTATTGAAAGAAAAATTGTAGAATATTTTACTCAAATATTTGGGGCATAATGTCAAATTTTCTTGATCTCCATAGTTGTGCCCGTGACTACAATTTGATGTTGTTATCTGAGACTCTTTTAAGTAGTAACAAATCAAAGGTTAAGTTTTCAATCCCAATGGTTTGATGGCCCTGACTTTATTTGTCGTCATAACATCCCACATGCGCAAGGTATTGCTATATACACCAAGTCCAGACGACCTGTTTATCATCAGAAATTCTTGGAGTGTACTGAGCATGAAGTTCTTTGGTTTAAGATTTCCAGTAAGTTCTACAGCGTTTCTGTATTTACTGTTTACACAATCCAGATATTGACGATTCTATATATCACTGTCCCTGGAGAGGATTAGTATGGCTCAGTCACAGGATTCAAAAGGTTCATTTGTTATTTGTGGAGACTGCAATGCAAAGCACAGTGAGTGGCTAAATTCAAATTCCACAGATTAACATGGCCGGTCTGCTCTTGAATTCTGTGTATCCTCCGATTTTGTCCAGCTAACTGAAGAGCCAAAGCATATTTCTGGTAATAGATTAGACCTCATATTCACAGATGTTCCAGCTATTGTCAAGTCTAAGGTCTGTGAGTATATAGGCACTTCTGACCATTATACCATTGAGATGGGTAGCTATCAGTCAGTAAATTCCTAATGCCAACATTGGAAACTTGGTCTGGCTGAAATCTAGAGCCAACCGGGATCGCATTATTGAGGTTTGTCAGGCACTTGATATTTCAGATGCTATATCACATCCAGATCCCAAGACGTTAAATGAAATGCTGATGGTTATTTTAGTAAGGTATGTCCCTAGAAAGGTCATCAAGATTAGGAAAATTGACCAGCCATGGTTTGATGATACATGGAGACGAGCTTACCATGACAAACATACCAAATTCAGCACATGGAGACGAAAGCGTTCACTTGTAAATTACGCCATTTTTGTTGAGCCTCACCATGCTGTCAATAAAATGTAACATACAGCTGAGAGAAATTACAATAATTTCTTAAAGAGGAAACTTGAAGGAATTACCCAGCTTTATTTTTGGTAGACCAAGCTGGCATCATCTATCTTTGGGCCAGGCTTGTCTTCCATTCCACCACTACCAAAAGATGATGGTAGATTTGTTACTGCCAAAGGAAAAGGCTGAACTGCTTCATCGAGCTTTTGAAGATAAGCAATCAGCTGAGGATGTCCCTCTCTCTGAAACTTGTCATCCCGAACGTATTCTTACAAAATTTTCCTTTCACTCTAGAGATGTTAAGAAAATTCTTGATAATCTTGATAGTTTTGGGTGGAGACGATCCTCGTGGTTTCTTCCCTTAGTTTTTTAAAAAGGTTTCTAGTGTGCTGTCTCCAAAGGTTAGTAGATTCTATAGATTTTTATGTCGACGTTGTATCTTTGCAATGAGCGCAAGCTTAGTGGTACAGTGCCTGTTCCAAAGAATGGTATATCTGTAGACCGCAGTAACTACAGGTCAATTTCTATTCTCCTTGTTACATAAAAACTTATTTTTAAACCACTATATAAATATGTGGAATCTAAATGATTGTTAACTGATAGTCAATATGCAAATAGGAAGTTGTTAGGTGTATGCAATGCTCTTTTAGATTTGACATGCCATTTCCTTACAGGTGGGCAGCAACGAGTTGCTGTTGATGGGATCTTTAGAGAACTAAGACCTATTGTGTTTGGAGTTCCACAGGGCAATGCTCTTGATCCACTGTTATTTTTAGTGCATACAAGTAATATGGCTGTTGGTCTGGAAAAGAAGATTGTTGTATGCCAACAATGAAACACTTATGGGTGTAGTAAAGTCTCCACTTATGAGAAATGAAGCTACCCTTAGTCTTAATCATGACATGGATCGGATCAGTGAATGGTGTAGTCAATGAGGTATGGAGCTGAAGTCCAGTAAAACGAAAATACTATTGATTAGCAGATCTTGTACAGATTTTCCACCCCATCCTCCCGTCAGGTGGATGGGGCTCTGCTGAATGAATTTGAATCTTTAACTATTCTAAGTGTAACTTTTGACTCGCATCTTACTTTAGAGAAACCTCTAATGGAAGTGTCAGTAAATGCCACATGAAAGTTAGGTTATATATGTAAGGCCTCATATATTTATAACAGTAATAAAGTCAATGCAACCTGTTTCAAGTTATTTGTCCTTCTTTACTAGAATACTGTTTTCTGGTTTGGATGCCTGCTTCTGCCAGAGAATCTATCTCTTTTAGATAGAGTGGTTCGCGGTGGTAGGTTCCTGTTTCCTAACATTAGAAGTTACGACTTGTTTGTCAATTTTTCATAAGTTTTATTTTAACAGAGATCTTAAACATTCAGAACTGATCCCTGATCCCCTTTACCTGCCAAGAGCAACCAGATTCGCTGACCAGCAGCACTAATATGCAGTAAATATGTCTCGCTGTCAAACTTCTCAGTTCCAGAGGTCCTTTATTCCTCAAACCATTGGACTGTGAAACAGTCTCCCTGAGGATATCATGCAATTAGAGCTTCAGAAGTTCAAGCGAAGGTGCAATGCATTACTACCCTAATACAGTACTCCTTGTGTTTTAATCATTCACTTACATTTTTATCTATTTATTTAGTAATTTGTTAATTTATCTTCTCTTTTTTCACAAGTGATGCCTGATGCTGCTTCTTTCTAATGAACACCATATCTGATGGAAGCTTGAACTTCAATTCAGCGGCCGCTGTGGGCTTGTTCCTTATGAATAGGATTCATCTTCTAATAATGATAATAATAATGTCTCTCATCTTACTAGACTCACGTTACTAATATCAGACACCATATCTTTCATTTTGCTATTAGTAAATTCAGACGCAACACCTCTCACATCGGTTAATTCAGACACACCACCTCTCATATCGGTTAATTCATGACACACCATCTCTCATATCGGTAAATTCAGACACAGCATCTCTCATATCGGTTAATTCAGACACAGCATCTCATATATTGGCTAATTCAGACATAGCATCTCTCATATTGGCTAGTTCAGACACAGCATCTCTCATATTGGTTAATTCAGACACATCATCTCTCATATTAGTTCATTCAGGCACAGCAACTCTCATATGGGTAATTCAGACACAGCATCTGTCATATCGGTAAACTCAGACACAGCATCTGTCATATCGGTAAACTCAGACACACCATCTCTCACATCGGTTGATTCAGACACTGCATTTCTCATATTGGTTAATTCAGAACCAGCATCTGTCATATTGGTTAATTCAGACGCAGCATCTCTCATATAGGTTAATTCAGACACAGCATCTCTCATATCAGTTAATTCAGACGCAGCATCTCTCATATCCATTAATTCAGATGCAGCATCTCTCATTCATTCAGACGTTAATCCATTAATTCAGACACAGCATCTCTCATATCAGTTAATTCAGACGCAGCATCTCTCTTATCCATTAATTCAGATGCAGACATCTCTCATATCCATTAATTCAGACGCAGCACCTCTCATATCCATTAATTCAGACACAGCATTTCTCATATTGGTTCATTCAGACACAGCATCTCTCATGTCCATTAATTCAGACACAGCATCTCTTATATTGGCCCATTCAGACACACCATCTCTCATATCCATTAATTCAGACACAGCATCTCTCATATCCATCAATTCAGACACAGCATTTCTCATATTGGTTCATTCAGACACAGCATCTCTCATGTCCATTAATTCAGACACAGCATCTCTCATGTCCATTAATTCAGACACAGCATCTCTCATATTGGTTAATTCAGATACCATCTCTCAGACAGATGCATCTCTCATATCCATTAATTCTTTCAGAATTCACAGCATCTCTCATATTGGTTAATTCAGATACAGCATCTCTCATATTGGTTAATTCAGATGCAGCATCTCTCATATTGGTTAATTCAGATGCAGCATCTCTCATATTGGTTAATTCAGATGCAGCATCTCTCATATTGGTTAATTCAGATGCAGCATCTCTCATATTGGTTAATTCTGATGCAGCATCTCTCATATTGGTTCATTCTGATGCAGCATCTCTCATATTGCTAAATTCGGACGCAGCATCTCTCATATCAGTTAATTCAAATGCAGCATCTCTGACATCGATTCAGACGCACTATCTCTCATATCCATTAATTCAGATGCAACATCTCTCATATCCATTAACTCAGACACAGCATTTCTCATATTGATTCATTCAGATGCACCATCTCTCATATCCATTAATTCAGACACAACATCTCTCATATTGGTTAAATCAGACACAGCTTCTCTCATATTGGTTCATTCAGACACACCATCTCTCATATCCATTAATTCAGACACAGCATCTCTCATACTGGTTCATTCAGACACACCATCTCTCATATCCATTAATTCAGACACAGCATCTCTCATATTGGTTAATTCAGATGCAGCATCTCTCATCCTGGTTCATTCAGACACACCATCTCTCATATCCATTAATTCAGACACAACATATCTCATATTGGTTAATTCACACACAGCATCTCTCATACTGATTCATTCAGAAACACCTTCTCTCATATCCATTAACTCAGACACAGCATATCTCATATTGGTTAATTCAGACACAGTATCTCTCATACTGGTTCATTCAGACACACCAACTCTTATATCCATTAATTCAGACACAGCATTTCTCATATCGGTTACTTATGACACAGCATCTCTCATACCGGTTAATTCAGACACAGCATCTCTTATATCGGTTATTTCACACACAGCATCTCTCATACTGTTTATTTCAGACACAGCATCTCTCATATTGGTTATTTCAGACACAGCATCTCTCATATTGGTTATTTCACACACATCATCTCTCATATCGGTTAATTCACACACAGCATCTCTCATATTGGTTATTTCACACACAGCATCTCTCATATCGGTTAATTCACACACAGCATCTCACATATCGGTTAATTCACACACAGCATCTCTCATATTGGTTAATTCACACACAGCATCTCTCATATCGGTTAATTCAGACGCAATATCTTTCATACAACTAACTTTAGTCATGGTGTCTCTTGTTTAGCTGGCCCGGGTGGCGGCGGGGTAGGTATGTGATTGGGAGGGTAAGGGAGACATGACACATCCACCCTCCTCCTGCAAACTTGTTTGTCTGCTCCAGGTGGGGGCTGGGTAGGTTGGGGATCAGGAGGGTAGCGGAGACATGACAGGCAGCACCTAGTTCCAGCGCTGCGTAGTGCGCACCATCAGGCTCTTAGATTGTTATATTCATAAACTGCATCTCATGTTGCTAAATTCAGACGTCGTATCTCTCAGATGACTCTATTCAGATACAGTCCTTCTCAGATCTCTACATTCAGGCATGGCATCTCTCTTCTTGCTGGTGTCGAGGGTCATAACTGAGAGAGACTGAAATGCAACTTGAAAATGCCGCTTACCATCACGCAAGTCTTGCGGCTGCATATATTCATTTGCTTGCTCGTTTATTTCATTGGTTTTTACCTGTCTTTTTCTATTCTCGTTTCCCCCCAAGTACATATTTTATTCTTTGAAAGCTTGCTTTGCCGGTTAATGGCCTTTCAGACTTGCTTATTTTACATTAGCATTCATTTTTAATAAAAAGATCAATCATATTTTTGTCATTTTTAATATGATGATTCCGTAAAGTAAAAATTCTTATTGTCATAAAGTTATTTATTGAGTGACCTCGCTGAACGTGTTCGTTTGCATCCGGGAAAGACCATAATCATTTCTAAGTTAACTTCCCTCAACAAAAAAATGAGGTGTTTGAAGAATAAAGAAAATTTTAGTAAAGAGAATTGCGCAGATGCAGCCATTATATTTACTGCGAAAGGGTCCCTTCCCAATTATTGATCATTATTATTTCTATTTTCTGCCATTATAATCAAAATGGAAAATGCGGCATATCAATTTTTCGTATATCTATCGAGTCTGTCCCTTACATGGAACCGATTTGCTTGTGTTTCTTAACTTTCCTTTATTCTTCATCAGTTTCTACCACAGGTTATGCCTCTTCTGCTTCTTCTCACTAGATCCTGTACGGTTGCATAATACCATAGCATGCCAAGTCCCGCTGGGTCGAGCTCGAGGTTATTAGGGCTTGATTTGATTCGCTCATTTTCTTTCTTTTCTTCTGTTCTGTATCGATGTTTCGTTTCACAGTTCTCAAGTTTACGCTTTCAGTCCATCTCCTTCACTCCAGGCTTTCACTCAGTGGTCTCTTTCTCAGACAATCACTTATTGCACAGTCGCCTTTTCTCCGTTATCTATTTTTATTTGGTAATGCGGACACTGCAGGGTTTTACTGACTTTTCTGCAACATTGCTTCTCATGAGAATTTATCGTTACTTTAAGCTCGTGGAAAATGTTCATTCTCATCAAGCACAAACACAGTACTCACACACACATATATATATATATATATATATATATATATATATATATATATATATATATATATATATATATATATATATATACATATATATATATATATATATATATATATATATATATATATATATATATATATATATATATATATATATATATATATATATATATATATAATGTGTCTACTGGTCACATTTTACCAGGTGCATATGTAATTGCAACAGCTACAATGCCCTCTTAACTTCTCAATTCTTTGCGCCTATTTGGATGCGCTTGTTACTACAAAGCCTTAAGATTCAAGTGCATGAAATTGAAGTGGTTGTGTATGTATATATATTGTATATATATATATATGTATATATATATATATATATAATTTTAATTATTTATTATTTTATTTTGTGCAGCCCTCGAAAATATGATGAAGACATTACGAACCGTCGGGATTATATGACTGTGTTTTAGCCAAAAATCTTTGTGTCCTCATTGATGAATATCCGGCTGTGGCCACCATGGTTGGGATATATATATATATATATATATATATATATATATATATATATATATATATATATATATATATATATATATATGTGTGTGTGTGTGTGTGTGTGTGTGTGTGTGTGTGTGTGCTTGTGTATATATATTGCGTTTTTGGGGGTTCTTATTAATTTATTTGTCTATGTATTTTTTTACCCTTGTTATTATTTCTTGTATTTTATATGTGGCTTTTAACGAGTAGTAATATTGTTTTTTATTTATTTTTTTGTTTTCGTTCATTTATATTTTCTTGTTTCTAATATTGGAGAGATTTTTGTTTAACTAAACTACGCACCATCTTTTGTATTCAAGTGAACTTTACCATCTACTGCGAGGGTCGTATTCAGGTAACCGAAAAGTGTCCTACCGTAACATTTCATGATAGGGGAAAGGCGCCTTCTCATTAACGGAATTAAATTCTTAGTAGCGAAAGTCTTTTCTGTAGAGGTATGGGAGTGGAAGGGAAGGGCAACACCCCTTGGACACAGACACCTCTCTGAAGCTGGGCGAAGAAGGACGGTCGTGCGTTCTCATAGAACCCTTTTGATTGCTCTTCTCCCTTGCTAGTTACAGGAAGTCTCCCCTCCACCTCCCGCAGGTAACATTCGTTGCTTTCTTTTCTTTCTTTTAAATCTTCCTGCCCCGAGATCCTCCCTCCCGTTGTCGTAATGTCACTGGGTATGCATGTGTACATATATCTATTTGTATGTGTACATATATCTATCTATCTATCTATATATTTATGTGTGCGCATGTATACATACATACATACATACACGTATATCACAATAGATGATGCACTGTCAATTCTGTACTTTACCTAATCCACAGGAGAATTCCCATCTTTTTACTTGTTTCCCCTCCATTGCTCTTCCAGTCGTGTTGGCCTGTTTTACTTTGGTCATGGCACAGTTTGCCTTTGACGTCAACACGATTTGTAGCGTGAAGCCAGATAAGCCTATCAGTGAATATCCGGGTACAAGTACAAGGTCGTATGAAAGAAGGTAGGAGATTGGCTAGAGTAATTGAAAGGAAGATGACAAAAAAGTAGGTATGCAATATTAAAACAAGTAAAAAATGCGCAGAATTTTCTTCGGCGCAATCGAGTTTTCTGTACAGCGTATAATGGTGTATGAAACTCTCGATGTGCTGCCGTATGAAACTCTCAACCACGACTGGGCAGCACTCAGTTGCTCCCCAGATGCGGGCAAGTGAAGATGTGTTAGCGGCTGGCACCTATAGCGGTGTCAGACGCACGATCCATGGCTAGCCTTAACCTTGAAATAAAAACTACTGAGGCTAGAGGGCTGCAGTTTGGTGTTTGACGTTTGGAGGGTGGATGACCAACATACCAATTTGCAGCCCTCTAGCGGACGGACAGACAAAGCCATCTCAATAGTTTTCTTTTACAGGAAACTAGAAAAACAAGTAAAAAATGCGCCGAAGTTTCTTCGGCGCAATTGAGTTTTCTGCAGCCGCTACAGCGTATAATCAAGGCCTCCGAAAATAAATCTGTCTTTCTGTGGTCTCGGAATAATGCTGTACGAGCCGCGGCCCACGAAATTTTGACCACTGCCCGGTGGTGGCCTGTCCTATATCGTTGCCAGAAGCACGATTATGGCTAGCTTTAACCTTAAATAAAATAAAAGCTACTGAGGCTAGAGGGCCACAATTTGATATGTTTGATGACTGGAGGGTGGATGAGCAACATACCAACTTGCAGCCCTCTAGCCTCCGTGGTTTTTAAGGTCTGAGGGCAGACAGAAAAAGTGCGGACGGACAGACAAAGCCGGCACAACTGATTTCTTTTACAGAAAGCTAAAAGGGGTGCGGACATTTGGGAGAATTAGAAGGCTCTTCACAAGAAAGCGAAGTAAAAAGGAAGAAATGGATGAGTGAGAGGGTTCGCGGATTAAGTGTTTTGTCATGCAAGCTGTGTGAGAAGTTTGGAAGTGCAGAGAAAAGGCTGTTTGTGCAAAACATGAATCTGGAAAAAACCTCTGACAGAACTAATAGAGAGGCGATATGAAAGGATGAGAGGATTTATAATCTAGAAGATAAGTTGATGAGGATGAAAAAAATGTTTATGGTGTAACTGAAGAATATATCAGAATTTGTAAGAAGTAGGGCAACTGGTTTTGTGTCAAAGTGATGCAAAATTAAAGGGAAGTATGTCTCCATGGCTGTTAATAACTTTATGGATGGCGTGATTTGGAAAACCAGTAGATGTAGATCCAGCATTATGGGATAAGAAAATGGGTTGTGAATAATGATGAATGGCGGATGTTTGCAGGGTTATGGTACTGGTTGGTGATAATGACGAGAATTTATAGAAACTAAAGAAAGAATTTGAGTGTTTGCAAGAGGAGACAGTTGAGAATAAATTTTTGCAAGTGTAAGTTATGATAGCGTGTGGAAACCAGGAAGGTGGAGCAATGAATTATAATATGGAAGGTGGGAGAATGGAACCAGTTAAGTCTTGCTGTAGAACAAGGAAGGTGGTAGATGAGTGCAAATGATCAGAAGAAAACTTGGAGTGTCTGTGGAAGCCCAGGCTGGAAAGTATGAAGAGAGTGTTGAGCCAGCTCTCTTTTATGGAAGTGAACAGTGTATATTAAATAAGAGTAAAAGAGAATTATTCAAACTATAGAGATAAGTTAAATGCAAAGAACAAATGGCATAACATGAATTGGAAGAATGAGAAATGTGGATATATACGTAGAGTTGTAAAATAGTGATCTGAGGTAAAAGAAGGGATCGTGGTTTCTTGAGATGATTCAGACGTGAAGAAAAATGGAGGACGATAGGTTGGTGAAAAGAGAGAACAGTACGGAAGTGCTAACAGGAAGCGGAGAGGAAAACCTCGCAAGTGCTGGAAAGGTGGTGTGAAAATGTTTAGGATGGTGCACCCGAAATGAAGGCGAATGGTGCAGTGGATATACAGAGAGTTCCACTTGCCTTGGATGAGCCTTCTCTTGAGTGTATTAAGAGGCTAATGTTGTGGAAGTTTCTGAACATGCCGTCATCCACAATTCAGCTGTTAGAACATGAATGTGGTTGTATTCAAAGTTCATCCTTTGTCGAGAGCCATACCTTGTTACTGAAAACAGATTATTCGTATATATATTCTTTTGCTGTGATTTTCATAGTGCAGTAATCTCCCCTTAGTCGTTGTGTGTATGTGTGTGTTGTTGTATACTGTATAATTTTATGTTCAGATGTGCAGATTCCATAGAGAGTTAGCTTAAAGTTAGTGTGGTTAAACCCTGTGTGGTTTATAAAAAAGGACGATGTGTGGAGTGGAGAGAGAGATAGAGAGTAGTTGTTCTCTGTAAAGAGGCGACCTGTTTAGTCAATATACAAGACTGCTGAAGTAACTCATTCCTATAGGGCTCGATCAGAACACTGTTGGGTGGAAAATTCTATCACGTAAGTTGCCTATCATTCAGAAATTTTCCATGAGACGATATCTCTTCATTTTTTTATAGTAACTAGAGATTCTTTTGTTCTGAAACTATGTAATAATAATATTATTACTAACTGTAATTCCACTTTCTCTCTAATTATCATTTATAAAGAGTTTTTAAAATAAAAATCTCGTCTAAGACCATTCCACACACTCGTATGGACGGCCATGCCATCTATAGACGCCCATACAGAGAAGATCATTGAGAGGCTATTACCTGTGTTGAGAGGAACTGCAGTTCTCTCTCTCTCTCTCTCTCTCTCTCTCTCTCTCTCTCTCTCTCTCTCTCTCTCTCTCTCTCTCTCTCTCTCGGGACTTCGTGTGTCCTGTTGTAAAGTGATTGATATTTTTGGTAGACGATGGTCACTCATAACCTTTAACTGTTTAATTCCTTAGTAAATGTGTCTGAATCATCTGAACAGTGTATTTTATTGAGTGAAGGTAAAAGTAACGGCACCTGATAAAAAGTGAAGAAATTGGTACCAAGGTATTGTAACATAATCATTGGGTTTTAGTGCACTAAAAATAATATTTACAGTGGCTATATGCAGGTCTATTTTTTCCCTTTTTAATACTTTTTTCATGTTGTATGTTTTATGCTTTATCTTTTGAAGAGTTTATATATATATATATATATATATATATATATATATATATATATATATATGTGTGTGTGTGTGTGTGTGTGTGTGTGTGTGTGTGTGTGTGTGTGTGTTGTTTGCTATTGCCTTAATGCTTTGCTTTACATTTTTGATATTCACTTTTTTGCAGAGTATATTTCTGTGTCTTTTGTATCCACATTTTTGTTTGATTGATTTAGTTGCCTTATTTTGTTTAACACTTGGGAATTAACTTACTTGTATTTCTTTTCAGTCGCTTTTTGTTACTTAACAATTTAAATTTTACTTGAATAAGTTTTGATTAATTAATAAATTACAGTAATTTCTGATTTAATTTTGACTGATGATTAATTCAGATTTAATCCAATTTTGTTTTGTTTTCAAGTGATAATAAATTTCCCTTGAGACTGTTAATGTCATGTATAATCTTTTAATTTAAAATAATTTTTTGTATTTAAAATTGTTATGTCAGAGTTTCATTTATTGGCCCACCAGTAATTTTGCTTTGAATTAGATATAGAGTGGTAAGTGAGATGTTTTCCTTCAAGTAATTGAAGTGAGCTCGAACCAGGGAAATAAAAATACTTAATGTTATTGGAGTGATGCCCTTTGATTTTACCTCACACCTGTTTTAATGAACTTATTCTGCTTTCTTTCATGATTGATAAGTTTTATAAGGGATCACTGTTGCCTTTAGAGAAATCAGTCATTTTGTATGTGTGATGAGGGTTCAGGTGTCTGGCTGTTGTGAGGTAACTATAATTGTCGAATAAATGGTAAGTTTGATAATCAAATACCAAGCACTTAGATACCAGGTTTAATTTGAAGATCAGACACTGGGCACTTCGTCACACACACACACACATACACACACACACACACACACACATATATATATATATATATATATATATATATATATATATATATATATATATATATATATATATATGTGTATGTATATATATATATATATATATGTGTGTGTGTGTGTGTGTGTGTGTGTGTGTGAAACAGTTTGTGACAGATGAAATTCTAATAATAATTGTTATGATAACAATATAATCTGTTACCGGACCATCACTTGTTGTGCCTCATTTGCATCCCTCCACTTCCCAACTGGTGATACAACCATAGGCAGTGCAGTAGGCACCAAGCCGTAATATAATTCCAGTCGCAGACATACTGAATATTTAAATCATTCTGACTAATAATCAGAAAGAAGCAGAAACTTTTTATAATTCATCTCAACTTCGCACGTGAGAGGTGGGTAAAAGTAATCACCTCTGAGTATTCAATATGTATAACTTGCTCACAAATCTTAGCAACAGTTCATAACGTGTCGGCAAGTAGTCATACAGAATCATATACAACAACAGAAGGACTGTACGCCTTCCATTGATTAAACTCCCACACCGGGAATTCTGGTTGCATCAACACAGACAAAATAACATAGGTTATAAAAATGATCCTTGAAGAACGCTCGTGGTAATTCAAGTGTTTAGAAAATGTAACTACCAGGGTTCATTAGCAACGTTTCCCATTTATAATAAAGAACAGTGGCGTCGTTATTGTGGGGGGGATGGGCCTCCGGACACCCCAGCCAGATGCTTGGCCACCCCCCACTGGCCCGCCCAGTTGAAATTCCCTTTGTAGCTAAACTTTAACCTTACAGTATTTGATACATTTGCATATAGTAAGAGCTGAAAATTAATTGAAAATTGACATCAATAATTTCAAATAGAGGTTTACTAATTACTAATACTATGATTTCCTTCATTACATGGATATACTGTATACGTTCGAGAATAGTATATTTTACTAATTACAGAACTGGTACATTAGTTTTGTGTAATTTTCTTTGGGTCCCCCAAAAATATCTTGGCCTTACCTAGGCGGCCCCCACTGACGGAATGCCAGCTACACCACTGATAAAGAATCCTAGATACCATCCAAAATACTTCGGGATTCTTAATTGTCCGGGTTTACCCAACACTGTGACAATAATCTGCACTGAATGTCTGCGTAGAATACGAAAATAAACATGAGGAATGATGTTTGGAATGATAAAGGTTGGCGGGAGTACCTACCTACCTTCTTACCTATGAATCTGCTGCGATCTGTGAAAATAATTCCCATTTTCTAAATCTACAATGAGAGTCACTATCTGGCCCACACTTTTACACAAATACCTTTTCAAAATCCTTTCACAAGTTTGGAAAATGAGATACCACCTAGGAGTTACCCTCGAGGTATATTGCCCCATACGTTAGACAAGAAGAATGTGAAATTAACGCTTCACTGAAAATAAATGAAAGTTCTTATGCTTTCTAGAAAGCGTTAATAAGTCACAACTTCTCTTCTTTTCAAGCCTTCGTACAGGAACTGAACAAATAATAATTTACGTACATGACTAAACATGAGTTCTTATTGATAAACTGACTACTGGTGATATAATCATTGGCAGTAGGCTTATTCCCCAAGTGCCTTTGAAAAGCCATCACCACCTTAACTTTTTAAGTCACCAGCTTCTTTCAAATTTTGTGTGATTCAAAATTCGCCCTCAATTATCACCCATGCCACTGGGACTTTTCTGAAACAAACGGTATCAGCTGGAGTTTGTCATTCGTAATATATATCTGGGTTTATGGAGCTCATTTCCACAAAAACATGATCATATAATGAAACAAGAAGGCTGTCTGAATCACATCCCTATACCGGCACCGAGACGTATATATTAACTGATTAACTTACACAAATCTTAAGATCATCATCATACGTATGCTTAGAAACTCGTGTTCTGTTTCACGTTTTCATAGTCGAGCCGCTGAATGTTGATCAGTATTCTCGAATGGTATCATGTAGTAGGCTTCGCCAAAGAGAGGAAAATGAGGTGACATCTGTATTTCCTCAAGTAAGGACGGCACCGCGCGCACGAGTCAAATGACCTCATGGTGGGACCTGTGACCCAGGCACATCCCAGAGGGGAAGCTGAATAAGGTCAAACAGCTGCAGTGCGCAACTTCAGGAGGCGTTGCAGCAAGTGACGTCAAAACATGCACGGGCTACTTCATTGGGTTTACATACAGGTGAAGTAAAAGTAGCATAAAGCCAAACCTGGCTTTATTTAGTCCAAGTCTACGTGCATGAATTAATACAAAGAACATCAAGGCTTATTTTGGGACGTCAAAATATAAATGACTAGTGGCGTCTGTAAGTGTATAATTAATGATGTCTTAGAATGAGTAGGTGAGATATGAGTGGTTTAATGCGCGTTCTTGGACAAGATTTATAACTGGAATAGACAGATGATCATTCAGTATCAATAGCAAAGAACCTTTTTTGAAATAACTGAGCAGTACGACGTCAGCGTAAACGTTGCTCATCAGCCATTCTTCTAATGTACCCGACTGGGATTCCTGGAAAAGTCGTCACTGGAGGTGAGACCAGCTTAGAGTAGAGTTGTTTTCCCTTCGTGTTCCCAGTGTACTGTATTGTCTCTGCTTTGTATATCCATGTATACGACCCTGAGCTGAAATAAAGATTATTATTATTATTATTATTATTATTATTATTATATTATTATTATTATTATTATTATTATTATTATTATTATTATAGCTCGCTCTGAAATCAGCTGAAAATCTAAAGTGACGTTCATCAGCCTCGAAATTTATGATTCCTGTCTCAGGTCATCATCCCTGACACCTTAAAGTGGAAACACAAAGGTACAGAGAGACAACCAAGGTCATTCGTTTTCTTCGTCGTACTGATGATTTTGCTCGCTGGGAGAAAATATAAAAGGAAAATAGTATAAATGAAAATTGTATGGTTTTGCACATGCGATGAAACTAACAAATTCACGCTCGTCTAAGCGAGTTACTTAGTTATTTAAGTTCTTGTTCTGGCACTCTGAGAAAATGATGCCCATAATATTCAGCACTTCCCATGAAGTTCAGCTTGACGGACATGAGAAGAAACACAAACATATCTAAGCTAAGGCAATCAAATGTGGACACTGTCCAATACAGAATCATGAAAGGTTCGTTAATCAGCAGGAGAACATCAGGAGACGGAAAGAAGTCTAGAAATCATGCTGTGCGACTGAAAACATCTGAGCAAGTCATTCACTGTGATTAGTAACTTAAGCCATCTCAGAAAACAAAAGACGACGTGCCGTCAGATGGTACTACGTGCATTTTTGCTAAGACTCAACCAGGCACAGAGTCCTCACGATTAGGGATAAAACAAACCCCGTTTACGCAACAGCAACCCCGTGCGAGAGTAACTGAAGAACAACATTTCATAGCAGTTGCGACCACGACTGAGGGGCAATAAATAAGAAGCCTTAAACTTCAAGTGTTTGGTCTCTCCTTGTCAACCCGCGTCTAGAGGTCCACTCCAGGCTTCTTATGCACTCACAGGTCTTATCATCTCTGTAGTTTAGAGCCTCAATAGTGCAGGTACGAGGCCATCTTAATCTATTCCAACCAATCAATCTACCCCTCTGAGATAACAACTCTATTCCTTGTACTCATCAGAGAAAATAGGAACAGTAAATTGAATAACGGCCGTTGAAAACGACAAAAAACCTCAAAGACGCCATGGGAGCGATTTGAATGATCGGGAAGCAAGCAAGGCAGCATAATGAAGCCAGTACACCCAGGCTGCAGCATCATCTGGGGAGGAGGGAGATGCACGTTTGAATTTTAAGTGCGAGAGTGAACAACAAGCAGATGAATAAACAGGAAGGCGTTGTCGGTTGTCCTCCTCGCAGGCCACCAACCATTTTCTCTTAATGTGACAACTGTTGTAGGATACCTTCTTCTCCTTCTTCTTCCTCTTCTTATTCATAGTAATAAAATAATAATAATAATAATAATAATAATAATAATAATAATAATAATAATAATAACTTGATAAATTTGTCTAATTCTTCATGTCAATTATTAATATTCATTATGCTGCAGAATGTTCCGCTTGTCTCAATTGTAGTTGTGAAATTAGGTGTAACTACTTTTCATTATGAAAACAGTAAAAAGATGGTATACTCGAGACATAAGAAACTGTAATAAGACGTTCGATGCGTCATCTATATTAATTGATTACTAAAAACGCTGACCAGAAAATTATGTCCCGGCCATTGTTCTTGATACAGGAACAATTGTAATTTTTATGCGAAAACCCAGTTGAAATAAGACCTTAGCCTTTTAATGCGTATATCACGTTTGAATTACTCATAATTTGATTCTTGACCCCTCCCCCCCGCCCCCCACACCCCGCCACAAAGAAAGATTTCAGATTAATCTGTGAAATCCTTAACAGCTGAGCACAGGGACGAATGTTGCTCGTTGCATTAATGGCGCAAGCGGCGAATTTCTTTCTTGCTGGACCACTTCTCCGCACAAGTGGGAAACTATTATTTTTACCTGTGGGTTCGCGCAGAAAATGCTATCAAAACATGGCTGAAGCTCAATGGGGCGCCGTGTTTAGTACTAACCCCATAGGAATCAAAGTATTACATACACCCATTTTTTATTGCGTGGTCGACAAATTATATCAATAAAAGATATCTCTATTTCATGCTGGTGAAGGTTACTGGTTTTGTCTATTATTATTATTATTATTATTATTATTATTATTATTCCATCAAATACAATGATCTCATCAGACGTTGATGTAATTTACCCAAAATGCACCCCACTGATTTCCTTGATAACGACACCTAAACAAAATTAACGAGACTTATTTTCAAGGTCACGAGGTCAGAAAATGGCAATAGTCTCCCAAATCAAATAATAAGATCTATGAAAAGTGTATCATTATGCGCTAAACTGTCAGTTTCTTAAGGCACGTCATCTTTGGGAATTTCTTACAAAATGGCCGACGATTGGTGCTGCTTTGGCTTGTTATCTACGCGTCACCTACTCCGAGGTGCTAGTACTAAACCAGCACCAGTCGTCGGCCATTTTGTAAGAAATTCCCAAAGATGACGGTCCTTAAGTAACTGACAGTTTAGTGCAATAATGATACAATTTACATAGATCTTATCATTTGATTTGGGAGACTATTGCCATTTTCTGACCTCGTGACCTTGAAAACAGGTCTCGTTAATTTTGTTTAGGTGTCATTATCAAGGAAATCAGCGGGATGCATTTTGGGTAAATTACATCAACGTCTGATGAAATCATTGTATTTGATGGAATAATAATAATAATAATAATAATAATAATAATAATAATAATAATAATAATAATAATAAAATAATAATACATAAAACCAGTAACCTTCACTAGCATGAAATTGTGGTTTCATGTGTAACTTGTCTGTGACGTCTTCATCAGTGGGAAAAGAGCGAGAACGACGGCCCCCTTTGCCTTCATCTTGCGAACGCTTCTCTAACAGAAGGCGACATGAAGTCTGAACACAATCGACCTTTGGCGTGAGAGAAAAAAGGTGTCCGGAATGACCGCGAGAGCGTGAGGCCATCGGCAGTACAGTATTTTGCCTCAAATTCGAGCGACCATAGCAACTCCATGCTTCGTGAGGGATGTGAATTTTCTCATGACCTTCAAGCAGACCCTCATTATCAACCCCGTTTCAAGTCCTCTTCTTAATTAACTATTCTATTCATACTGTTAACACTTGACTCTTCATAATGCTATGCAGATTTACGCACATCGACACGTGGAAAGGACGATGTGACCCTGACCTTCCAAGGGAGCTCTGTCATCGCGTGAATTTAGTGAGAGAGAGAGAGAGAGAGAGAGAGAGAGAGAGAGAGAGAGAGAGAGAGAGAGATTCAGTAATGACTTTGAGATTTATCGTTATATAGTGTAGTACAGATTTCCAACCGCAATCATCTGAAGAACATTCTTCAGACGCAAATTCTCCACCAAGGACACTCGTCATTGAATATATGAATTCTTATTTATACTTCAATAATAATAATAATAATAATAATAATAATAATAATAATAATAATAACAGTTTCATTTCTCTTATCATTTGGTTTTTAAAAAATCTACTGCGATGAATCGATTGGTTTCATTAGCAAAGGCTTGATTAAAATAATAATGGGAAATCATTTTGATGGGGACGTTTGCAACCTCCACGGAGGCCCACCGCCTCCCCCTGATCCAATGAATTTGCCCAGCCGCGTCCGCAGAGAGACCAGGCAAGCAAAAACACCTCCTCCAGATATCGTTGCCTGATCAACAAGCCGCACCTTCAGCTGATCACTCCCATGGTTTTATGTGTGCACGAAATACTTACATGCAGCGATTCACGTGTGTGTGCGGCAGTGTGCGCTCAGCTCTGTTCGAAAGTACAACTCTACGCATTCTGTGCTTCTTGCTTGTCACTGACGTTTGTTCTGATGAGGTGGGCGAAGGGACTGCTGCGCAATATGAGTCAGCCTCCGAAGCTCTCTCTCTCTCTCTCTCTCTCTCTCTCTCTCTCTGCTTCATGTTTTGTTTACAAAAGCGCCGCGACGTCATTATTGAAACCTTCATCTCATGATGGATTATGATAGTCGTATTTGCTTTATTCGTCCCAGAATTAAGTCTAATATCGATCAATGTCGCGTTAGATTTTAGTAGAGGGAAGGAAGAACAAAAAAAAAAAAAAGCCATATTAAAATGAAATGAAAATTACAACTATAATTACTGAAGGATTTTTAGATGCTTCGAAGACGAAAGAAAAAAACTTTGCAGTACATACTATAGAGCACAATGACATTGGAATAAGAGTGGAGTTAGAATGTTTATCTCTTTATCGGGTGTTGTTCAGTGCACTAGCAAACGGAATAATGCAGTGCTGAAAGAGAGAGAGAGAGAGAGAGAGAGAGAGAGAGAGAGAGAGAGAGTTCAAAGGACTTCATCGCTTGTTTTTTACTTTTACTTTTGTTTACTACTTTTATGACGAGTCTTTTTGCGTGAGTCACTCTTCATGTGACCTTTAAAAATTCGTCCAGTGTATCGTGGACTGGGAATGAACAGGCAACAGCTACACACAAGTGAAGACTCGAGTCCCCGACCTTGACTTGAGGAGCTTTCGTTTCGTTTTGGTTCTTTTTTCTCGCCTCTTTTCAGTTTCCATGGCTGCCTTGTCAGGAAGAGATCAGTACTGCTCTACAGTACGTGTCTGATGAGTTTGACAGTTAGTATAATGTCGCAATGCTGACGCATCACGACATTATAGTTTCTTTTCCTGCTGATTTTCGTTTTAGTTTTCTGAAAAAGAGAACTGATTAGATGGCTATTTGTCTGTCCGTCCACACTTTTTCTGTCCCCCCTCAGATCTTAAAAACCACTGAGGCTACAGGGCTGCAAATTGGTATGTTGATCATCCACCCTCCAATCATCAAACATACCAAATTGCAGCCCTCTAGCCTCAGTAGTTTTTATTTTGTTTGAGGTTAAAGTTAGCCATAATCTTGCTTCTGGCAACGATATAGGTGCCAACAGCACAGGCCACCACCGGCCAGTGGCTGAAAGTTTCATGGACCGCGGCTGAAAGTTTCACGAGCATTACACGCTGTACAGAGAACTCGATTGCGCCAAAGAAACTTCTGCGCAATTTTTATCTGTTAACTATGACGATCATTCGTATTACCCAGTATTCATGAATGCCACCTGGATGACCTCCCAGAGCGACCTGGTCGCTGGAAGCTGATGTCGATGGCCTTTGTCCTCTTTCTCAAGGACGCTAAGCTTTACTTTTCGCTTCCGGCGGAAAATTCGAACTCTTGACTTGATTGGCCCACGAATCAGCTGCTTTCTGTCAACTCTAGGCCATGACGCCTTTGTTGCGCATCTGTTGCGGCATAACCGATTAACCGAAAGTGATCAGAAGCGATTTTTTCCTCAAATGCCTTATTGTGCAATATTTGGAAAGGAGGGAGGACTTCAGTATGACTTCACTCGCTTTTGGAGAAGGTCCAGTATCATAAAAAAAAAAAGACTTTTAATAATCTTTTACGTAATAATCTTGTTCATTGTAGGATAATAATAATAATGATAATAATAATAATAATAATAATAATAATAATAATAATAATAATAATAATAATATATTATTATTATTATTAGTGGAAGTTATATAATAATAATAATGTGATAATAATAATAGCAATCACAATTAGTAATGATAATAATAATAATAATATTAATTATTATTTGTATTATTATTACTATTAATGGGAGTTATATAATAATAATAATAATAATAATAATAATAATAATAATAATAATAATAATTATTATTATTATTATTATTACTATTATTATTAATAGGAGTTATATAGGGTTTACACGAAGAAAATCGTCGTGGAGTGAAGAAGAGCTGCAGGAGAAAAGGGAGGCGTAACATTTTCTGCACTCGCGAAGCATTTCATATATAACCTCTGCTGTACCTGTCCATGTTGAGTTTGTGTGAAAAGGCAAGCAGGCAGTCAGACAATAAAACATCATGAAACTTTTTCCACAAACTCTAGAAAATATTTCCATCACTTTAATGCTGATGTCAAAGTTGTCTGCTGCGAATGCAGTATAAATTACTCTGTTAAGAAAGTATATATCATCATGTTATGTGTCAGTCGTCTTACTCCGGGACTTGTTTTGCTCCAAAGACCGGTTAAGTCAGTTGGTGGATTTTTTCTTATTTTATTTGCCGATTTTTAGTTTTCTGTAACAGAAAACTATTGTGCCGGCTTTGTCTGTCCGTCTGCACTTTATTCTGTCCGTACTTTTTCTGTCCGCCCTCAGATCTTGAAAACTACTGAGGCTAGAGGGCTGCAAATTGGTATGCTGATCATCCACCCTCCAATCATCAAACATACCAAATTGCAGCCCTCTAGCCACAGTAGCTTTTATTTGATTTAAGGTTAAAGTTAGCCATAATCGTGCTTCTGGCAACGATATAGGATATGCCACCACCGGGTCGTGGTTTAAGTTTCATGGGCCGCGTCTCATACAGCATTATACCGAGACCACCGAAAGATAGATCAATTTTCGGTGGCCTTTATTGTACGCTGTAGCGGCTGTACAGAAAACTCGACCGCGCCGAAGAAACTTCGGCGCATTTTTACTTGTTATTCCATTAATCTTGCTTCTTTTTGTCATCATTGCTCTACATGAGGTCTTACACACACTCCAGTAGTTTGAGTATGTGAGTTTTGTAAGCGAATGCATAACAAGTCGGCTTCTTTTCCAGAATGTGGTCTTGAATCGCTTCTGTCATTTCGACGACAGCCTTGAAGATTGCAAGACGAAAGAGGAATTTGTTTGCAACTGCACTGATTTCCCAAGACGTGGTTCATGTCAGAAAAATATAACCGTGATGTTTGTAGTTCAGACCCAGCAATTATAACTCGTTTTCTGTTATCATGAATATTCTATTCTGTTCTTTCTTCCCCTTCGCAAATTGACTTCGAATCGGGCCGAAACATTTGCAGCCAGATCGTCGAAATTGACGACACATTATGCAAGAAAGAAAACGAGATCTTCAAAGTGCTCCTTTGCGCCGTTTGCTGAAGGTCGCTCGCACTGTGTGCTTCACCAAAGAATGTTCGCATTTCCAACTGAAAGCTTCACCATCGTCACCAATCATGGGAAGTGTCTGCGTAGTTTCGTGTTGACTGACGTAACATCATTCTACGTCGGTCAAAACGTAACGGTCAAAACAAAGTGGTCTAAGGTTCTTTTATTCATGAATTATTTGCTTTTTCGTTAAGTTGTCTGTGACGTCATCAGCTGAATTAACAATGCGATTATTCTTTTTTAATAATCTGGCTCGCTCATGCTTAGCAAGCTTTAACATCTCTCTCTCTCTCTCTCTCTCTCTCTCTCTCTCTCTCTCTCTTTCTCTCTCTCTCTCTCTCATGCTTAGCAAGCTTTAACATCTCTCTCTCTCTCTCTCTCTCTCATGCTTAGCAAGCTTTAACATCTCTCTCTCTCTCTCTCTCTCTCTCTCTCTCTCTCTCTCTCTCTCTTGCTTAGCAAGCTTTAACATCTCTCTCTCTCTCTCTCTCTCTCTCTCTCTCTCTCTCTCTCTCCGACTCGATAACTTACAATGTTGCGAATAGATGTAAAACTTTGATAAACAAAGTGAGAGAGGGAGAATGTTGACCATAAAGAAAAGGTGAGAGAGTCTCATATATTACGTCTTGAGAATCTCATAAAATGTATTGTGCAGAAAACATGTTTATCCTTTGCCGAATAGATAGATGGCTGTTTCACTTCACTCTGAATTGGAATCACGGATGCTGCAAAGCTGCGCAGATTCTTAGCTTCCACATACACGCACACACGCTCACAGACACACACACATATACATATATAAATATACAGAGAGAGAGAGAGAGAGAGAGAGAGAGAAGAGAGAGAGTAATTCTCCCGATCTTAGCATAAAAGTGAACATCCGAATAAAAAGAAACTGGCACTGAATCCACGGTATAAAATATAACCTCGACAGTCCAGTTTAACCTTCTCCCCTCACCATCATAGTGAGATTTGTTTTCTATAACGCCAACGGCACTTACAAATTAATCTCACTTATTCCAATGTACTCGTACGTAAGGCTTTAAATATCTATTTTTTTATTTCATTAGTCAGGTTTCCCAGGGAGATGTATGTATGTGTGTATGTGTGTGTGTGTGTGCGCGCGCGCGTGTGTGTGTGTGTTTACCCAAAGGTGTATGCAAAGGGATTTGCAAGAAGGGCGAAACTTCGTTCTAATGCGAAGTTTTCAGGCATTATTTAATGAACATTTATTTGAATGATTGACTGAACTTACTTTAGGATCTTGTGAGTTCTGCAAGATTCAGCAACGCAGTTGGTGTCCCCGCCGTATATCAGTTGACAAGCACTTTTCAAGATTAAACTGAAAAGTGTAAGTGTAAGTGATGTGAGGAGGGCGGTGCAAGCGGCGCAGTTGGTGTCATGCCGCACAAATGCTGATGAGGCTCAATCACAGGCGAGCTAATTATGCTCTGTACTCGTCAATACCTTATGACCTTTTCAGTTCGTCTCCAGTTCAGTGCTGCACTGCGCGCTCACCCCGTCACTTTGCACTTACATGTTTCTTAACGAGAAATGAAATGTTAACATCTTGGCTGTGAAATGAACATAGCTCTGGGCTTTCATTTTCATGTTTCCTAAATGCTATAGGCATCAAAGCAGTCATTTTAATATGAATGCTGAAGTTCTTTCCGGTTCCATTTTCCTATGTTGACTATTCTGTGTCACATATATTAGCTAAAATTACGACAGGCAGAGCATGATCGAGGGAAGCGAGGTAGGTACACAATCTCATTTTTATTCCCCTCACTCGATAGCAAATGACAAAAGTCCCGCTTGTTAATTCATTCGAAAATTAAAAAATATATATATACAATTAGAAAAGTAGAAGTGAGCTTCCACAGATAAGATGGTGCCGTGTTTTGTCACAGAGGGCAGCGCGAATCATGCCAATGGAACTGCCAGGTCTCAATACTTCATCTTCACTTTGTCACTACCAAAGCAAGATTACGAAACAGAATTTGCCCTTACGTGTATTTATGCATGAACATGGAAACTGCCCAAACCAACAGCACCCTTTGGAAGTAGTAACAAGGGCTGATAAAGCGATAACTTTTTTAGGATCATAGGAATGACAAAGGCTATCATTCTTCGTTATATAATTGCGAAAATAGATGCAGCCACCGGCAAGCTGTCAAGAGCAAAATTATGTTTGTCTACGAAAACGATGACTTTGGTTGATGATTCTTACAGGACCGGATTAGACTCATATGGTCACAGCTTTTGGCCATCGATTTTAGAGGGTCTTGTCCCTTGGCCGCATGTTGTGACATATTCATACATGTCTCTTCTTACCCTTCTCTTGCTTTTCCCTCCAAAGAACATAACAAGAGTAACACTTATGTATTAAGTAAAGGTGAATATTTAACATTTCTACAAGCACCTCTCTCTTTCCTGATTTGTTTTCCAACCTGCTGTTGTCAATTCCCCTCTACCGAAGTCCTTGCACTCATCTAACGTAATAGTAGCATTATCTCGTCATTCCCTCGAAAACATGAGATACTTTGGCTGCTGGCAAATGGCCCATAGTCATCTACAAGTTAATCCCGCTCATTGTCTTTTTATCAAGGTAACTCAGCTGGCACTCTGAGACAGCACCATTAAGGAAACATTTTCACAGCCAGTATCAAATATGGTAGCTTTGACAATTTCCCTCTGAATAGCCTGGTGTGAGGTTGAGGGATCGACCTACGAATTTCTGCAAGCCAGGTTCCTCTCGGCTATTGGCCCGAGTCCTTCTGGGCCTCAGCTCACCTGCTCGCATTATATAATTAAATAAATGCAAGGCGGTGGTTCTTAAAATGTACCTTCCTTTTGTTTCGAAAAGCAAGCAGCAGTCTGCAGCAAAGCTTTACGCTCGGTTTCAGAGGAATATGCAAGCCAAAGTAAGCTTTGGGTTCGTGACACAGATATAAAATTTGCAAGCAATGAAAAAATTAAAAGTGCTACACCCATGACATATTGAATGTTTATCTGAGAAACATATTCAGAAATGGAGAACTGCATTTTACCATACACACACACACACACACACACACACACACATACAAACGAAGTGCTTCTATCTTCACAATAAGATAGGCTTGCAAAATTTTGCTACATGAAACTTTAGGGAATTGTAAGTCGCTGCCTGACATCTTATCTTAGAACGACTGTTCCATAGCGACAGGTTTAGAATAACAGTTTACTGTTATCAAGTAATCTTCCAGATTTATGAGAAAAACTCAGGAATTCAGTTTTACAAGGAATGGTTCTCTAGTTTCCTTCGGTTGGGTGATATTAAGCAACGTCTCTCAAGAACAGACTGCCAAAAAAAAATAAAAATTTAAAAATCATGCTCGTTGTTGCCATCTGGTCAGTTAATGCGCTGAAGTCTTTCCTCTATCTTCTGAGGATATAAAAAAATGGTGTCTTTAATGTAAAGTTCATCACGCAAACACCAGTATTTACTGATAATTTAACAAAGGTCCTCGTGTTTGTTCAAACCCCTGGACAGTGAATTTTATTACCATATCTAGGCCTTCACTAAGTTAATAACTCTCGATTGCATCTAGGCAGGTAGGCAGGAAGACAGCGATGAAGAGTCAAGCACCGACTGCTTAGACCCGGCCTACGCCACAGGATCGAATAGGGAAGACGCTCAAATCTTTGTACTTGCAGAAGAAGTACGGCAAAGAAATCTGATTGGTAAACATGCCCGTTTGCCCTAGCGTCAACTATAGTACGACTCTGCACACCTATGTGGGTTGTGAAGTCAACTATAGTACGACTCTGCACACCTATGTGGGTTGTGAAGTCAACTATAGTACGACTCTGCACACCTATGTGGGTTGTGAAGTCAACTAAAGTACGACTCTGCACACCTATGTGGGTTGTGAAGTCAACTAAAGTACGACTCTGCACACCTATGTGGGTTGTGAAGGCAGCCTTCTTGATAGACTTTCTGCCGTCCCCTATAAGAAGTAAAACCACAGGATTCAACAGTATTGCACAAATCTAAATTTGATGGCTCTATGAATACTTAGATTTCATGAAACACTTACGGACTTTTATGATATCTATTGCTTTCTGATCTATCTATGAGAGAGAGAGAGAGAGAGAGAGAGAGAGAGAGAGAGAGAGAGAGAGAGAGAGAGAGAGAGAGAACGTATACAAACAAAGAGACAGAGGTCAATTTTGACTGTATGTGATGTGTTTACATTCCTAAACAGATTGAAGATGGCTGCACTGACTATTATCTCTGACGTTGTTTTGTTATCTTGGCTGCTTTACACTTGGTTCAACTGAGTTGCCAGCTATGTCTCGCTCTCTCTTTATTTGTTTAAATCATTTGCTTAGGAACCTGGTGATTCGTCAACTGGAATTTCAGAAGTTCAAGCGAAAATGCAATGCATTACTACCCTAATACTATTCTTCTTGCATTTTAGTACATTTTTATCTATTTATCTATCAATGTTATATTTTTTTCTTTTTAATAAGTGGGATCTCTTCTTTCCGTATTTCCCTCTACTTCCTCTTACTTCTCCCTAATGATCACCATATTCTTTAGAAGCTTGAATGGGTTTCATCTTCTGGATGATAATAATAATAATAATAATAATAATAATAATAATAATAATAATAGAATCTTGACGGCTCTCGTTCTTGTAGTAGTATCAGCAGCATAAAAAAAGGATATGATTCTTTTCCTACGATTGATCTTGTCTGTAATTTGGTTCTTGTCATCATCTTGAAGCGTTTGTACTTTTGTCGTTCTGTTTACCATATTCCATAGCTGAGTAAGATGTGAGAAATAACTTTTTTTTTTTTCTTAAACGAAAGTTGAAATGATTATAAAACATTTTGCTGCTACTTCGGATTGTTATCTACGCTTCACCTATCCGAGGTGCTAGTACTAAACACCGTAAGCTAAATGTCAAGTAGACGGCCGCACGAAGATATCGTCTATTAATATAATTTGTCGACCACACAATATAGATATGGATGTGTATAATACAGTACTTTAATACTTTGATCACCGAGGGGCTAGTACTAAACATGGCGCCCCAAGGAGCTTCCGCCATGTTTAGTACTAGCACCTCGGAGTAGGTGACGCGTAGATAACAAGCCAAAGTAGCACCAAATTTTTTCTCCAAATGTCAAAATTTTATTCATGTGCATTTCCCCGTAAGAAACTTGGAGAACTGTTCGCGAATAAGAAAACTGGATTTCCCCATGCGGTCAAGGTGACACAGATTGAATATTATATCGTCAGTGAGGACAAAATGATGAAGCAGGCTGCTCGGGACTGAGAGGGACAAAGAGTTACAGTGTTTAAGTGCGTGAGAGATGTAGACCAAGGAAAGGGGTGCTTCCTCTTGTATCACGAATGCTATGGGGACGTAAGAATACAGATCTGTTGGTATGAGATTGTGCAGCTGAAATATTGTGGCAGAAGAAAGCCAGCATAATAAACGTACATTGTTCACGAGCGGAAAAGTGTTGATGGATGAGAATGGTTCTGAGAGAATCTGATTCTTTGCTTTGCTAGACTTGAAAAAGGAATAATGGGTGGTTGTGCTGGTTGACTTGTATGGAAATGGTAGATTAATGGCGTAATCAGCAGGTTTTGGAGTGAAGGTAAGTAGAAAAAGCCTAGCAGCAAGATATTTTTGAATGACCTACATTGCTGAAATCAGAATGAATCTGAAGAAGATTAAAGTTATCTGAATAATAGTTTTGGTATGTGATATACTAAGACGATGTAGCAAAAGGTTAGCAAATATAAATAGAAAAATAAAATTTTTAACGTGGTACTGTCGTACGGAGAGAATGGAAGAAGATGAGGTACTGACAGAGGTATACAGTATATTCCGAAAAGACTGGGAGAAACAAGCAAAGGTGGACGAAGAAAGGGATAGAAAATGGAGAGGCCGAGGTTTGTGCTAATCATGAAAGACAGATGTGAGGAGTTTAAGCGTTTAAGTGAAAGCTGTATTCTTTTCTAAGAAGCCGTCTCTTATTTGCAAAATTGGCTCCAGGTGAGCACAAAGGCGCAGTCACTGTCGGGGTCCCCCCCCACACACACACACACACAAACAACACATGCACACTTACACATACACACAAAACAATAATTATTCACAGATTCATAAATCGTAGATAATGAGGCATATATATATATATATATATATATATATATATATATATATATATATATATATATATATATATATATATATATATATATGAGTTCTTGTCTTCCGTGGTTCGAACCCACGAGACAACGAACTTATTATCAACTAAAAAAAAATTCCCCTTCGGATAACGTATATGAAAATACATCATTTCCGAGGCAGAGCGAATTGGACATTAAAGGACATTGGTAGCTTAATGCTTGTATATGAATCACGGTGATGTGATAAGATTCATATATATATATATATATATATATATATATATATATATATATATGATTGTTATATATATATATATATATATATATATATATATATATATGATAAATGACTCACTGACTGTCATTTATAGGACAAGGGTAATGCCTGAGCTTAATCATTAAAATTTTACCTCACCCTCCGTCTCCATTCCTGAGGATCTCCGTAGGGGCTCTCATTTGCGACGGTTCCTTCAGAAGAACAAGCAACACTGCCACCCATCCACTTGCGGTGTCTGGCAGAGAGGGAGGACCCATTCACGAGCCGCAGAAACCCGTTTCTCACAACGGGCTGCGTTGTATCGCGTACCTGAACCTTGGAGAGAGAGAGATAGCTATGGCTACGTGACGCCTTGATTCGAACCCTTGACCGTCAAGACAGAGAGAAGCACGAGTAAGCGCTGTTATGGGGTTGGTATTTAGCGAGGTGTCGGAGTTGTGGTGGGGCAGCGCCCCCGGACAACTCCTTATTTATTCTCTAGTTGGGATCGGCATCACCGAACATCCTTTGCATAAATGAAAGTGTTGGATATTGAGTGGCATTTTTGTCCGTGAAATGATAGACATAAAATGTTCCTTTTAAAGAATGAACCCAAAGGATACTTCAGCCTAAGATGTGACCCACCTGCTCTATAGAAAACGAAATTTAAAATTTTAGTTTTCAGTTTGGCTGGGCTATTCTTTTACTAATGAATAAAACCAGGAATTAGCCTTCGTAAACGAAGTTGTTGTAATAAATACTTATGATTCTTAAACAAATATGTGTGGCTCATATCCATTTCCACTGATTACAAAGCTTGAAAAAATGCCGCAAATTGCGAGTCTTACTTTTGACATAAACTGACTTCACTAAACCACCTCAAAAGTTTTATTATTTCGTTTTCTGAGCCTATCAAGGGGAAAATATTTTACACTAATATTAACAGCAACTGAATATAAGTTGCAGTTGGGAACAGAGGTATTTTCAGAAAATGGTGGCTGCTGTATATTCATCTTGGCAACAGTGAGCTGCAAGAACAATAGCTTTCAAATACAGATCGTTGCGGCCTGTTTATTTGCTACTTTTCTGAAGTCAGTGCAAAAGTGCGAGTCGTATCAGATGAGACTGCAGTATCTACAGTAGGTAAAACTCAAAAGACAAGGTCTTCAGGATGTGATCGCATGGGCCAACCTGAATCATTTGATTCAATGCCACGATTATCAACAACATTGTATGACCATATTGGGCACGTCATCATCATCATTATGGATGTCGCGTAATTATTAGTATGGCTGCTGATGACGTCATATGTAGCCAGGCACACTTAGAGGGAGGAAAAGAGAGAAACTAGAAAGGATGTTCACTCCTTACGCAGAGGGCGCAGCTTCGTTAAGGTCATGTTGTTTGCTTACGTGCTCATCCCGCTGCGTTTCGTTAACCTCGTTCAGCCTTCATAAACACATAGCTATGCTACGGCACCGGATCTGCGGGGCGCATTGGCGGTTAGTGCTGGTGAGCAGTCGTTTGCGTAAGGAAGGGCGACTGACCTTCGGATAGTCATGACTACTGGTATGAAATAAGCCGAAGGGTGGCACATACAAACCACCAGACGCCCTAACAACGCAGTAGGCGGGGAGCGGGGGTGGGGGTGGGGGGCGGTCAACAACATATTTTTCTCGGCTGCGGGGAGTCAAGTCTACTTTCTGTTGCAGCTGCGTGTGGCGAACAAGACCCACTACGCATCTATTCCGATGACGTGAGAGCCGGCTTCGTGACGTCAGCACCAGTCAGGACTTAGTTTGTTTACAACTTGTGACCCTAAACCAGTTTTAACTGTTTTATATTACTG
The DNA here is from genome assembly GCF_040412425.1 of Macrobrachium rosenbergii. NCBI lineage: Eukaryota > Metazoa > Arthropoda > Malacostraca > Decapoda > Palaemonidae > Macrobrachium > Macrobrachium rosenbergii. Next base: position 1,593,613 of record NC_089777.1, on the reverse strand, counting down.
AAAGTTCACTACGCAGAACAAGCAGCCTTTTTTATTCGTTTGTTGTTATTAGAAGGGAAATCTTCAAGATGAAGACTGGCACGTCTGAATTTGAACGGCATTCATCACATGCCTGTAATTTCTGTCAGAACATCCGGGTGAGCCGGAATCAAAGGCAGTGCAATGGCGTTTTGCATTTCTCATGGGACACCCTTGTTTCAAGAGTCTGTTTCTAAACTCCTGATGGACCTGTAGCGAAATCGTTGGTTATTAATGTTGTCTATTAAGAGTAAAGTCCTGAAGTTGAGTCTCTTTATACAACTCCTGCTTGTGGTAGAGGCAGGCACCTGTCACACTTCATTTCCCTTTGGGTGCAAGCCGTTCCCCAGGTGTCGAGAATTCGATAAGAGAGCACTATTTGCGACTTTGTGGTCCTGAATACAAAAATGTCATGGGTATAAGTTACCAAACTAATATATATATATATATATATATATATATATATATATATATATATATATATATATATATATATATATATATATATATATATATATATATATATATACACAGGTTCATAATATTAAACTACACATATCAAGTCACTCTTCCATGAGAATAACTTCCACACCCAAAGGGAATTATATATATATATATATTATATATATATATATATATATATATATATATATATATATATATATATATATATATATATTCTTATTTCAGGAGAGCTAAAACAAACAGTCTTATAGTATGTATAGAAGAACAGTCAGCTCATCATTGACAATTTTATTAATAGCTGCGCTTCATCACCCATATCCCATCTTTTCTGGCTAAAAGATACAAAAACACTAATTAAAACTTAAAACAGAGTTTACAAAATTAAAATGCTTTAAAGACTGAAAATGACAATGACAAAATATAGAATACCTTCTGTAGTAAAGTCCAGAGGATGAAAGTTTGATGAGAGTAAACAAAGTTAGGAAGTAAACAGGAATAGGGGAGGGTATATATATATTGAAGTTAAATGATTATTGAGCGATGGAACAATTTTCTTGATAACCAGGATTCCAAAATATTAAGGAGGTGTTCCTTCTGCGTTGTGGTCACTATTTCAAAGTTTTTATAATT